>NC_133619.1:39590764-39705764 GCF_048593235.1 Sminthopsis crassicaudata
AGTTTTCTGCCAATTTTAATATGATACACAAATGTTTATTTATTATTATTATTATTATTATTATTATTATTATTATTAATCCATAGCAAGTTGTTAATCTTCAGTGTCAGCTCCATAAGACTTTCTCCTAAGAATTTCAGAATAAATCTAAGTTTACTAAGTCAGACATTGGCTAGCTATGTGACCCTGGGTTAGTCACTTAAACTGTGAGCACAGTTTTCTCATCTGTAAAATGAAGGGGTTGGAGTATATGATCTCTAGAGCTCATTTTAACTTTCAATCCATGATCTGCTTCTCTGTCTGTTTCCTCAGCTGAAAATAGAAATAATAAAAACTTCTACTCTGGAAATACTGTTTCATGTACATTCAACAGGGCTGTTTTATACATAAAACATTTCACAGACCTTAATGATAAGTAACTTATTAATATTCTTATTTACACCCTTTTTAAGACCTCTCAAGGAGGATAAATTCTATTGAGAGACAGGTAATCAAAGAAAAGTTTACTTGAAGGGGGGAATAAATCGAAAAGCCT
The DNA here is from genome assembly GCF_048593235.1 of Sminthopsis crassicaudata. Lineage (NCBI taxonomy): Eukaryota > Metazoa > Chordata > Mammalia > Dasyuromorphia > Dasyuridae > Sminthopsis > Sminthopsis crassicaudata. The sequence goes on from NC_133619.1 coordinate 39,591,300, forward strand.
AATTTGGACTTTGTGCCGAGAATTCACACCACACACTGTTTGAAATCAAGGGACACAGAGAAGTGTTTCTTCCACAAAGAACACAAAATAGCCAGATGCTTTCTATCGTGCTCCTGATTCCTCAGCAGTCTATAAGGTGCTTATGGGGGCAGAGGGAGAGGATGGAGAAAAGAAGCTGCTGATGGACCAGCACTGAAAATTAATGATAATTGAGAAGCAGAAAAAGTAGGAAGTAGAGTCTCGAGACAAGATATTGGGGGGGGGGCTGCTGAAGCTCTCTCTGCCATCAGGCTTCACACCAAGAAGAGGGCGCAGGAGGCAGTTAGTGAGGCAATAAAAAGCTCCAAAGTTCCACATGTGTGACTTTCTGAGAGGCCTTCCAGGGGCTGGGGGAAGGGGGCTGAAGAGAGGAAGACAAAAAAATTCCTTCTTCTGTCCAAGCTGCCCATCTTAGAGAAAAACTAATTAATAGGACCAAGTCCCCATCCCTGTTTGCAGAAGATCTTGTTATCAGTGGGAGAAGAAAAAAATAATAATAATAATAAAATGAGTCCTGAGCAGTGGGGAATCTGGGCAATTACAGTGTGAATTGCAGGAGAGGATTAGATGAAGTGCTCTTGGCTTGGAGGGCGAAGCCAGCGGCTGCAGCTTGTGGCCAGCCAGCAGCTGCTGGGGGGCTGTGCACCTGCTGGCTCTTAGGCTGTTTCCACCTCCAGACACAAACAGGGGCCCCCCTCTGGCCTCTTCACCTCCCTCCTATCCCCAAGGAGGCTGTCAGAAGGGGGGATGTGTTGGGGGTGGGGGGAGGCCCCCAGCTCCAAGCAGGCTTGTCAGAAGCAATAAGAGGGGCTTCTCCAGCCGGGGAAGCAGGGATCTGGAGGGGGGGGACTGGCAGGGGACAGGAAATAGAGGGAGAAGTTGGGGAAGGACAGGGGGAGTAGGGAGAGGAGGAAGAAGAAGAGAAAGAGGAGAAGGAGAAGGAGGAGGAGGAAGAAGAGGAGGAGGAGGAGGAGGAGGAGGAGGAGGGGGGGGGGGAAAGGGGAGGGGGAGGAGGAGGAAGAAAGAGAAGGGGGAGGGGGAGGAGGAGGAGGAGGAGGAGGAGGAAGGAGGGAGGGAATGACTTCATCTCCATGCAGTTGCAGCAGACAGGGTGGGATCTGATATTGGCAATGTTTCAATGTCCATGCAGAGGGAGGGGGAGGTGAAGAGTGGAGAGGGAATGGGATGGGGAACGGGGGAGGAGAGGAGGAGAAGAAAAGACTCTTTTACTGTTGCAGGCTTCTAAGTCCCGTGGAGGAGCATAAGCCCAGCTCGACATTCTGGGAATAGCAATGAGGCTCTGGCCCAACAAACGGGCCCCAGCCCCCCACCCACCCCACCCCCCACCATCTGCATCTGCCCCAAGCCGCCCAACAGGGCTGCAATTAAAGGAGCTGCCCCCCTCCCTCCAGGGCCCTGAGAAAGGGGAGGGGTGCTGAGGATCTTTAATTAGGGGCTCCAGAGAGACCAGCAGTTTTTTTAATTAGGTGTTTGCGGATCACTTTAGTCTGAAGGCAGTTGTGAGAGTTGGTAATTGACCAACCCCAGCTCTTTCTTGTTCCTGGGACAAGTCGGGGTTTCACGGGAGCCAGCAGACCTTGGGAGAGAGGGAAAGCTTGGGGCTCTGCCTTCCCAGTGGGCTCCAGGCCGGGATTGGGGTTCAAGTCTGTGACTTGCTACTTCTCTGGACTGAGGTCCCACAGACAGGAAATGGAGCCCTTGGACTGTCCTGCCCCTAACATCCTCCCAGCTCCCATCTCTGATTCTTTGAACTATCCACTGTGGCGGTGCTGACGTAGGGAGACATTCCTAGCAGGCAGAGTGCTGGGAAGAGACAGGGCAGTGACTTCCTTGCCACGGGGCCCTCTCCAGTAAGAAAAGACCCTCTTCTAAAGAGGAACTGTGATTTCCCTGGAACTGATGTTCTCTGAGAGAGTTAATCTGTAGGCAGTTGGGGGCCAGGTGGATAGAGCACAGAGACTGGGTCAGGAAGACCTGAGTTCAAATTTAACCATAGTTGTATGAAGCTGGGCAAATTGCTAACCTGTCTGCCCCATCTTCAACTATCAATGGCAGACCATTAAAAATGGGGTCACAAAGAGGTGGACACAACTGAATGACAGAGTTGCCCAAAGCTCTGAGAATATAAGTCTTTTGGCCAGCCTCAAAGGACCAGTATGTGCCAGAGAGTCATTCTTTATTCTCTATTTAATAATAATAATTATATAACTAACTTTTATAATATAGATATAATTTATGTTGGTAAATCACTTTATATACAATATATAACTTTATAATATAAATATAATTAAATAATTAATATTAATATTTAAGAAATTCATTTCAAAGCACTTTACATGTTTGATATTCATAACAACCCTATTAAGTAGCTGTTATCGTGATTTTCACTTATGGATGAAGAAACCAAGATGCAGAGAGATTAAGGACTTGTGTGGGGTCTCCTAGCTGTTAGGTGTCAAAGGCAGAATTCAAATCTCAGTCTTTCTGAATTCAGATCTACTATTGTGCTTCCTAGCTTCCTCGGTACCATGCTACCTCTTCCTTTCCTCCAGAAAAACTGAGTCGGAATCCAACTTCCTGTACTTTCTGGATATTTGACCCTAGGAAAGTTATTTCACTTCTCTGAGGGTCAGTTTATCATCTGTAAAATGGGGTTTTTTCTTATCTATATCTGGAGATAATAATTGGACTTACTAGACAGGTTTTTTGTGAAAATCAAGATGAGATAAAGCTTATAAAGTGATTTATCAATTGTAAAGGGTTCTAGAAATGTGAGTTGTGTTAAGGAGGCTTTGGAGATCCCATATCTTTAGGTAATTAGGAAAAAAACTGAAAGGGATTTCTCCTTCCCTCAAGTATACTCAAAGATAGCTTGGGTGGTCACTTGCTCTAGGGAATCTCTGTCCATGTAAGGATTGGTCTTGATAGGTCATGGGCCAGCCCTTCATTTTACAAGGGAAGAAACGAGACCCACAGGTGGTGGGGAAGGGGAATGACTCACCTGAGGCCTTCTAAGTAGTAAATGGTAGAGTTAGAATTAGAACCCTGATTCTCTACCCCAAGCCCTGAGCTCTTTCCACTTGGCTGCACTGCCTTGAAGGACCTTCCTAAGTCTATGATGCTGTAATTCAAGGATGAAAGACCCTCATTGTTTCAGGGCCTCCCAGGCCACTTTCTTTCACAGACATTCCTACAGGGAGCATAAATCCACAGTTCTCTGGACTCACAGCTTCCATCTGTGGAAGAGATGAAGGATACACACTTCCTAGAGAGTGACTCTGGCCGTTGTGAGCCCAAGGGGCAGAGCCCTCTGTCAGCCCAGATGAACCAACACGTGATTCAGAATTGACCTTCCTACTAAAACAAAAACTCTAGGGAAACTGAGCATACTAGAAACAATACTAGACTGGGGGGATCTGGATTTGAATCCTGCTTCTAATACTTGTCATCTGTGTGAACCTGGGCAAGTCAGGTGGTGTTTGAGCCTCAGTTTCCTCATCTGTCAAAGGGAGATACACCATGGTTAGCTCAAAGGGCAGTTAAAAAGCTCAACTAGAAGGATGTTTTGCAAACCTGAAAAGACGTATTAGGCAGAGAAGGAATTGAAATGGGTAGCAATTTGTAAAAATCAGTTTCTTTTGATTCTCTGGTAAACAATTCTACCAATCAACATCAAAGGATTTCAGAAGTTGAGGTGAGGGAACCAGGCCAGGTCCCCCTAAGAGATGCCTAAAAGGAGGTGAGCCTTGTCTCGCAAAATGCAAATCAAACCTCTAGTCTTTTCCTGGGACTTCTCTCAGGCAGGCTTTCCTGGGTTAATAAAAACACTATTTACAAGAAACAAGCAAAGCCAATATTTGCATATGAATGAAGCATGAACATCAACAGGGATCTGACTCATTGGGCCTGAAAGTAGAGCTGTCTCACATGAAGGGAGGCAAGATTTCACCAGGGGGCCAACAAAGCTCCAAGCCTGCCCACATTTCAGATTTCCAGTGACTAATTCAAGCCCATCCTCGGTTTGGAATATGGGGGCTTTGATGTCTGTCCTGAGGCTGTGCAGCTTTTGACTAAAAACAATCTGTAAGAAAGGGAAAGTGAGAATCCATTTTCCCCCAGGCTCAAAAGCATCTAGAGTTTTGTTTAGTTACAAGCCAGTCAGTGTAATTCCACAAATAGTTATTAAGTGTCTGTTGTGCATCAGACACGTTCCTATACAATGCGGACACAAAGAAAAAGAATTACATCTCAATTTTGCTCCCTGCCCTCAAGGAGTTTATACTCTACTAAAGGAAACAACTTGGAAAGATGGGAAGAGGGACTGTATCTGTGATTTCTAGGACATGGGATGAAAGCCAAGGAGTCCTCTCTCCCAAAGGAGATCAGCCAGGACCTTCTAAATTTTGAGTACTTAGAACAAGGCTTCTTAAACTTTTTCCACTCACTATCCCTTTTCTCCCAAGAAAATTTTACATGGGATATACATATATATATAGATATGTAAAATAGATACACAAATTAAACTTTTGCTGACAATAAATCATAAAGAAATTTATTTTTAAAACAATTCTTTGGTATAATCATTTGGTAGGAAATATTTACCGATAATTAAATCATAAAGATATTCTTTGGTATAATTTTATTAAAGATGAAAGCAAATTGGCATGCTAATGAGATAGATGTGTTTGTTTATTTTTACATGCAGAATAAAATCTTGGAAGAATATTTGATATCTTTTACTGTTGCTAAATTTTGTGACCCCCCACTTTCAGTTAAGTGACCCCATATGAGGTCACAACACACAATTTAAAAAGCTTTCATCGAGAGCATGGAGATTGTACATATCTCATCCAGAGTCATGCAGTCAGGATGTGTCAGAGGTCTGACTTGAATGATTATATGTGAATAAATAATTAAATACAAAAAAAATAAGCCAAGTTGGGGTAGCTAAATAACATAGACCACTGGGCTTGGAATCAGGAAGATCTGAGTTCAAGAACTCTGGCTTCAGACACTTCCTGGCTGTGTGATCCTGGGCAAGTTACTTCACAATGTTTGCTTCAGTTTCCTGATCTGTAAAATGAGCTGGAGAAGGAAATGGCAAATCTTTTCAATATGTTTGCCAAGGAAGCTACAAAATCAGATTACAGTAAGTTGAACATCATCGAAACAACAACAACAAGCAAAGTTATTTTAGGGGGTCAGAGAGAGAGAGAGAGAGAGAGAGAGAGAGAGAGAGAGAGAGAGAGAGAGAGAGAGAGAGAGAGAGAGAGAGAGAAAGAGTACTAACACCCAGAAATCTGATCACATTCTTCTCATATGCAGAATGAGGGGTGGGACTATAGAGGCAGCTCCATGACCCTTTAGTCCTATAGGTGGTACTTGAAAAGAGCCAGGGATTCCATGAGGCAGAGGAGAGTAAGAAGTGCCTGCCAGAGATGGGCTACAATATCCATAAAGGGCAGGAAATAGGAGGTAGAAGGAGGATACCAGAAAAAGCAAACAGGCTGGTTTGGGAGGAATATCAGGGAGAATCATGTACATTCAGTCCTGAAAGATCCAAGCCATACTGTGAGGAGCTTTATCTTCCAAACAGAAGACTTTATATATATTCTGAAGCCAATAAACAGTTCCTGTCCTCTTGAGGCTTACATTTTCCCACAACACACACACACAAACTATTTATGACAAAGTAGAATAGTGTGATGAGGCAAAGGAGAGATCTGGAATATGTGTTCTAGGAAAAAGTCAAGGGCAGAGAAAATATAATTAGGGAGGGGGACTTCAAAGGTACTCCAGTCCAGCCTTCTCATTTTAATGAAGAGGAAAAAGAACTCCAAGGAAATGATTAAAGTTTTCAGAATTTAAATCTGGACACATGAAAATGCTCAATTCCATAGCCAGTGTTCTTTCCACTCTATCATCCTGCTTCCTAAGCCAGGCCTGGAAGGAAGGCAAGAATTTTCATCTCCAGGGGAGTTGGAAATGGTTAGTTCAGGGAGCAGAGATCTTGTCCAGCAGGAGGGTCTAGGGTTGTGCTTCCAGCCAAATCGCAACCATTTCCACCACTGTGAAAGGGGCAAGAAGGGTTTGCCCCTGAAAATGTACTTATTTGTTGTTCAGTTCTTTTTCAAGTCATATCTAAGATTCTCTGTGATCCTATTTGAGATTTCCTTGGCAAGTCACTTCACCTTGTTTGCCTCAGTTTCCTCATCTGTAAAATGAGGACTGATTCAAGGGATGTCCAAAATTCAATCATTTTTGGCCTGCCTAGGAAGAGCACTGAGTTCCAGGAAACATCAAAAAGACAATGAGATACTGGAATAAGGGATGCTCAGGGGAAGGATGGGTGTCCTTAAAAGAATACATACCCCTCAAAAATCTACTTGGCCAATTTCATGATTTTTATTATAATTAGCCCTAAGGAGAATCCTTTGCAGGCAGTTTAGCCAACTTATAGGATAATTGCTCACTAATAAGAGTTAATAAAGTTAAACTCACCATCTGCTAAGTAGTTACAGTCTTGAGCACATGGAAAAATTCAAAAACCATCCAAATCCATGTTTTAATGGAAGTTTGTAGTTTTCATTAAATCTTCATTTCACTAAATCACGCTCTAGAACATAATTATTAACCTGTGACTCCCTATCAGAAAATAGAAACTAATTTTTTCTACTTAGGAGAAGATACCAAGATAAATGATTCAAAACATTAAATTTTCAAGAGGGGATAAACAAATTATTATATAATATATGTAATATACCTAACTTTGCTAAAAAAATCAGATATGCAAATTAAATCAACTTTGTGGTACCACTTAAAATCAAATTGGCAAAAAATAATTTAAAAAAATGAAACCCAATGCAGGTAGGGTTAGAAAGAAACAGGCAAATATATTCATGGAATTGAAAAGGTATAGAGCAATCTGGAAGCACTCATGAAAAGTTGAAAAAAAAAAGGATCAACTCCACCAAAACAATAATTCTATTGTTGAGAATATACTCTAAGAATGTTAGTGAAAATAAAAATTAAAAAGGGCTATCCAGCCTGAGATTTGCAGCAATTTTTGTAAGTGAAAAAAATTTGGAAGCAACCTAAATGTTCGACAATGGAAGACTGATTGAATATATTGTGGTCCTTTCCTATGATAGAATGTTATAATGTAATTAGGGTCACGGAATCTTAGGGGTCTTAGCAGCTGTCAGGTCCAACCTATATCTGAAAGGATTCCCACTACAACATGCCAGTCAGGTGGTCATTGAGTCTCTCCCTGAATAATTACAAGGGAAGGGAACCCACCACTTTGGGGGGCAGCTTCTTTCACTTTGGGACAAGACTACACATTGTGAAGTTTTTTCTTCTTTATTTTCCCCCAGACATCAACCCTAAATTTTCCTCACTGAAATCTTCCACCCATTGCTTCTGGATTCAGTTTTCTGGGACCAAATAGAAAAGTCTAATCCTTCTATTCCACGGCATACCATGTGGGCTACTGGGCTGTGTATTTGACACCTCTGATGGATGTGCCATCTATGCTATTATCCAAATCACTGTTAAGCAGTTACAAAGTCAAGGACAGATCCCTGAGGCATTCCACTGGAGACCTGGTAGCTTGACTTTGAATTATTAACAGTTATTCCTTGGATCCAGTTCTGAATCCATCATATTCTATAACTAAGTCCATACCTCTCCCATCTTTTCCACAAGAATAGCATGGAATCCTTTTGTAAAGGCTTCATTATACACTAAACCTACAATTTTCTCCTTACCTGTCAGTGTAAACCAAGCAGAAAGCATTTATTAAATACTGTATATTATATGTTGGTGGTTCAAATAATCTCTGCCCTTAAAGACCATGCAATATAGTCAAGGGAGAAGTACAAAAATACACAAATAGATAAATTAAAAACCAGAGACAAGATAATTTAGGAAGGAAAGCACTGATAGCTGGGAGGATCAAGAAAGTCTTCATATTCAGCCTAGAAGAAATCTAGGGATTCTAAAAGACAACTGTAATTGAAGGCCATGTGGGCAATCAAAGCAAAGTCTTGGGTAATCAAACTTATGTAGTCAATTAGGGCCAGATTATGAAGAGCTTTCAGTGATGCACAGATGATTTTATATTTTTTCCTAAAGGTAATAGGGAATCATGGCTGTTTCTTGAGCAGGAGAAATACAATCTTCTCTTACTCAAGAAAAAAAAATAGACCTATGATGCAGAAAATCACTTTGGCAGGTGTTTGGAGGATGGTTTGGAGAGGGGTGAGATATGATGCACCTCCACAACTAAAACACTAGTTCAATAAACCAGGAGAAAGGGGATCAGACAATAGCTGGATTCAGTGGAGAAAAGGGAGCAGGGATGTTGTAGTGGAGAACAGACAACCTGGAAAATAATGACTTATGTGAGGTGAGTAAACATAAGCTTTAAAGATTGATTAGATGGAAATAAATTTAGTTTGATATGACCTGTTCTTGAAGGTGCCACACTGAATCTTTACAATGATGATTCCTTTTGTAGATATTTTGTCAATCCTGATCCAATCTAGAGTTTTCCCAATAATCAAAGTTGATCTTACTGATCTATAGTTTGTAGACTTTCTCTTCTTTCCCCTTTAAATAATATCTTTAAATACTTTAATACTTTTTTCATTTATTATTAATTAATATTATTATTAATTAATTAATATTATTGATAATAGTAACATTATTATCATTTAATACTTAAATACTTTAAATAAATAAATAAATGCCTTGCCTTCACATAACACTTGAAACTTTTTAGAGTTTTACAAACTCTCTCATTTGATCTTCACAACAACCCTGAGAGAGAGAGGATATATCTGGCAGGGGCTAGTTCACAGCTTCCAGTTCCTGGAAGTCTTTTTGCTGGAGTCTTCAAGTTGTCCCCTATGGAATCTATAGCTTTTTTGTTGGGCTCTTTATAGCTGAATCTGTCCTTGACTCTCAAGAAAAATAATAGAGTCGGATGCTCTGATAACACTGTTAGAGTGCTGATGAGAAGAAGGAAAGTCTCAAATCCTTTCAACATGTAGAAGTTCACAGGGTTCTCCTTTACCATGGGTCAGGAGAAAACCAAGGGCAAGACCTGCCCCTCCACCAGTCAATTCCTTCATTGGGATTTAGCTCAAATGCTTTCTTCACTCTGATGTGAGTGCTCACAAACTCCAGGATTCTGAACTAGCTCCCTGGCTTCCCACATGGTTCAAAGAGTGATGCAAATTACCTCACTCAATCAGAATAGACTTCCTGTCTACCACAGCTATGGAGCTGTCCAATTCTATTCCCTATCAGGTGAGCATTCTAGCTATGTTCTTACCTGATTATATATACATACATACACATATATATGTATCCTTAAATATGTGTATCCTGATATGTATTTATCCTATTATATATTTGTATCCAGATATATAAGTGTATCCGGATATGTATATATCCTCATATATAGATGTATCCTGACATGTATCTATCGTGCTTTATACTTGTATCCAGATGCATGTATGTTTCCTGATATAAATGTACCTTGATATATATGTATTCTGATATTCATGCATCCATATATATATATGTATGTATGTATCCTGAGATAGATATTAATGTAAATATCCTGATAAATAAGTACCTTGTGCTTTGAATGTTGTCTCTCCACTAGACTGCAAACTCCATGAATTGGCAAGAGCCAATTGTTAAATTTTCAGTGTGAGCATTTATGCTTTAGAAATAAACAAATATTGTAAATCAAAACTCCACTTATTGTTTTGTTGATTTCCAAACTTGAGAAAATGATGGAGAAAATCTTAATAATGGAGATTATACTTTTTATTATAATAATATATTGTATATTATTATTATTATTATATAAGTATATTAAGTACTTTTTTCAGAGCCCCAGTTGTTAAACATTTATAAGAGCACTACCAGAACAGATGTTATGTTTTTACTGTACACAAAGGGCTTACTTAGGATAGTGCCTGGTACATAGTAAACACTTAATAATACTTGTTGAATGGTTTAACTGGTTGACACCTTAGTAGATACTGAATAGGAAGGAGACGTGGCCAGGAAAGCTAAGTTTCTTTTGACAGGAGTTTAATCTGGAACAGAAATGATAAGCTTTGAATCTCCGAAGTCAGGATCCTGTCAGATGGCAGATCTTTTAAAAGGTGATAGGGAGTCATAACTATTTCTTGAGTAAGAGAAATGACAATCAGACCTATGAGCTAGAAAATCATTTTGGCAGCTGCTTGGAGGGTGATTTGGAGAGGAAGGGAGACTACCTCCCCAATTAAAAGTCTTTCTTGTTTTGGGCAGAGGAGACAAATTCTGATTAGAGGAAAACTTGCTTCTCTGTTGTTCTCTACAAGGAGTCTACCTTCAGAGGTCATTGAAGGGGAAGACCTCTGACAATAAGCTTTGGCTATTTCCCACTTGGGGTAAGGACAGCATTCCTGGGTGGCCAGCCTAGAGGAGCTGTAGCAGCCACAAAGTCAGGCAGGAGAAGGGTCTTAGAGGCAGGAGAGACTTCTCCTGAGAAGATCTGAGCCTTGTGAACATGTCTTCCTTAGAGACATCCTGATCCATCACTTCAAAGAAGGTGGTCTGTTTAGAACTCTTCCTTATATGTCACCTCACTGGGATGGGAGAAAAAGAGTATTCACTCCTATTTCACAGAAGAGCAAACTGAGATACAGAGAAGGGACTAGTTCAGGGTCACACAACTAATCAATAGCACAATTAAGACTCAGGCTCAGGTCCTAAAACCATATCCAAATTCACTTTTTTTTTTTTTTTAAGTATAAGCAGTATAGCATAGGAATTCAGGGAAGTCAAGAAGACCTGGATTTGAATCTCACCTCCAAAGATTTTTTTAGCTTTGGGGACCTTTCTGAAACTCAGATTTGTCATATGTAAAATGTGGTCTCCACCTCGAAAAGCTCAGTGAGTTAAAGGAAGTCCTTAGAGGAGACTTCAGTTTAAGGCTGCTTGTGTGATCTTTGGCAAGTTGTGATATGGTAAAGTGGAAAAAAAAGACTGAAGTGAGAGTGAGGAAGCCTCAAGTCAGTAAAAAAGGTGAAGGGAGTTTCCTCACTGGGATGAAATTAAAAATCAGGACCAAATAAAAGTGTCCCTAAACAGGTGGATGTTTATTGATTATAATAGAAATCTTTTACAACTGTAAAATTTCATTATATTATATTAATTTTTATTATTGTTGGACAGTTGCTTCTTTGCTTAGTGCCATTATTATTTCCCTACTTCCATGCCTTTGTCTCTCCCAAGCCTAGAATGATCTCACGGCTGCCTCTTTTGGACCTCTAACTCCCTTCAAAGTTCAACTCAAATGCTCCTTCCTTTGTAGAATATTCTTATCACCCTAACCCTCTACCCCTTAATTATTATTCCTCTCCTAAGCCTCAGAAAATTACTTTGCACTTATTTGATCAGTAAACAAACATGTTATTATTAATAGCATTCATGTTACTGTATTTGATTTTAATAGCATTCATATTTAATATATTGTATATTTTTAGTATTTTGAAGTTTGCCAAGGTTTTTACATTTCCCAATTTCTTTGATCCTCACATCAGTCCTGTTAGATGGATTCTATCCATTTTACAGATGAGGATACTGAGACAAACAGAAGCTAAGTAATTTGTTTAGGTCAAGTTACTTAACTAGTAAGTTAACTACAAGATTTGAATTTAGATCTTTCTGACTCTGAGTCAGGAATTCTATCCTGTACTATTTAACTACCTTGGGAGTTTTCTTTCTTTTCCATCTTTTTTTTTAAATTTAAAAAATTATTTTAATAGCTTCTTATTTTTCCAAACATATGCATAGTTTTCAACATTTACCTTTGCAAAATCTTGTGTTTCAAATTTTTCTCTCTACTCCCCCTCCCCTAGACAGAAAGTAATCTGACATGGGTTAAACATATGCAATTCTTCTAAACATATTTCCACATTCATCATGCTGCCCAAAATAAATCAGATCAAAAGGAGAAAAAAACAGAAAAAAAAGTAAACAATAACAACAAAAAAGAAAAAATAAAAACACTATGCTGGGGCAGCTAGGTGGCGCAGTGGATAGAGCACCAGCCCTGAATTCAGGAGGACCTGAGTTCAAATCTTATCTCAGACACTTAACACTTCCTAGCTGTGTGATCCTAGGCAAGTCACTTAACCCCAACGGGGGGGGGGGGGGGGTGTGTGAAATATATATATATATAAACACTATGCTTTGGTCCACATTCAGAATCCATAGTTCTCTCTCTGGATGTCAATGGCACTTTATATTACAGGTCGATTGGAATTTTTTTCAAACACTGCATTGTTGAAAAGATCCAGGTCCATCACAGTTGATCATCTCATATTCTTCTGGTTGCTATCTACAGTGTTCTCCTGGTTCTACTCACTTCACTAAGCATCAGTTCATGTAAGTCTCTCCAGGCTGTTCTGAAATCTGCCCGCTCATCATTTCTCATTGAACAATAATATTCCTTAGGAACTTTATTAAGGCCATGTGATGTACCAGGAACTATATCCTAAGTGAGTATTTGAATAAATTTTAAAAGGAGTATGAATTCCCATGAAAGATACATGAACGTGTGTAAATAGAGGCAGAATCTTTTTATACAAAATAGGTTTGGGATGGGTGCACTAGCAGCTACAGGGACCATCAAAGCCTTCATTAAAAAGTGACATTTGAGTTAATTGAAAGGGAATTTCAAGAGGGAAAGGTAAGAAGTGGGTGTGTTAGAAATACCTACAAAAGCCATTTAGTACAACCCCTTTAATTTTCAAAAGGGGAAACTGAGGTCTGGAAAGGTCTCACATGAGCAAAACTGAGATTTGAACCCAGGTCTTCTGCAGATTGATAGAATGAATGTCCAGAAAGAGAACCTGTTTGCAAATTCTGTCTCCAACTATACAAATATTTGGCAATAATGATTCAATTTCTGTTTACAAATGAAGCACTATTAGGTGGCTATGTGCTAGACTTGGGGATCAAGAACACCCAAGTTTGAATCCATTTAGCTCTGTGACTGTGGGTAAGTCATTTGCGTTCCTCCGGCCTCAGTTTATTCATCTGCAAAATCAGGATGATAATAATAGCACTTATCTTGCAGGGCTACTTTTGAAGATCAAAATAGAAAATTCATTTAAAGTTCTCTGCCAACCTTAAAGCAAATGCTTGTTATTCATATTTCAGCTGAGATTCTTTCCAGATTTATTACTCTTGGAAAGACAGTCACGTACCATTTCTACCCATCCTCTCTTCCATGTGCAGGTAGCTTCCTATGAAGAATGCAATCTCACTGAGAGCAGGGACTTATTTGTCTCATTAGTACGTAGCAGAAAGTCTTAAAAATTCTTATTGCATTGAATTGAACCATAGCTGAATTTGGCTTTCAAGCAGAGGGAATTCTATAAATCCTAAGGAAAAAATATCTTGACCATTGGGAACAAGAAGAAATTTCAATCAACAAGTATTTTTTAAACAACCACCATAGGCTAGGTATAGCAGATAGAGATGCAGAAAAGAAATAATCGCTGATCTCCAGAAGATTACAATATTTGCAAGGAAACAGCATGTGTACAGAAAAAAAACAAATTAAAAAATACATAGAAGATAAAGACTAAAGATAATTTGGGGAGGATTGGAGGGGGAAATATCAAGAGAGACTCTGGAATCTCTTTCTTCAGAGGTCTTAGAAAATAACAAAGCTGGCTGGGCTGCAGGGTGGTCTTGCTTGGCATGGGCTGTGGGATGCAGAGAAGGGGGGATGGACCAATTGACCCCCCTTCTGCACCCTCTGACCCTGGGCCCCTCTCCACCTGCTTGGCTCACCCTTTGGGCTCCACTCAGAGCCTGGGATGTCCCTTTCCTTTCTCAGTCCCAGTCTGGCTGGTGCTTTCCCACTAATGCATTCACCCATCGGCTCAGCCGCTTGTCTGCGGGGATGATTGAAATATTTAGACATAATGGCGGATGCTTAATAGGGTCCAGTGGGAAACCCAGGTGTTTCGATCAGCTTAAAAATAATAACCTCCTCCCCTGCCGGGAGCTTTCTATTCACAAGCAGGCCAGCTTTTCTTCTGGCCCATAAAGGCGACCTCAGACAGGAAATTGTGCACGTGATGAGTCTTTACAAGGAGCGGAGGGCATCAGCTCCGGCTGCAGAGGTCATTAGGGCCAGCCATGTGGTTAACCTTTGCTGGCCCATTGCTTTCACACTTTGTTAACAGGCCCCTTATTGCCCCTCTGGGTCCTGAGGAAGTCGTTTTATTGACAGTATTAAAAATACATAGCTACAAATTCTAAAGAGGCTGGGGTAGGAGGGGGGAGGATAAAAGAAAGAAAAGAAAAAAAAAACTTCTAGCAACTTAAGGCCAGCTGACTAGGGAGATGGGGGCACTCTGATTCTGTCACTGATGGTGACATGGTGGCAAAGGCAAGGGATTGGGAATCACAGGGCCTGAGATTGAAGCCGGCCTCGGCTCCTTTCTCTCTATTTGGCTAACTTCTTTCACTGCTCTGAATCGCAGGGGTTAGACCAGGTGACCCCTGAGGTAGATCTATGATAGAGGCAGTAGGGTACAATTAGGGGATCTTCTTAGATCTCAGGTTCAAATCTGGCCCTGTTGTCTTGGGCAAATCCAATAGGTTTAAGCCAAAATATTAAATGCTCAATGAGGGAGTGGGTCTGTTCAGAGTTCTTCTTTATATATCATTTTGCATCTATCTAATTTGGAGGACAATATATGACTCCTCTTTTACTGAAGGGCAAACCAAGGTTCAGAAAGCAGAGCTTTACGTCTCTGGGCCCTCAGCTTCTTCCTGTGTCATATCAAAGGGACTGGATTACAAGTCCCTTGCACCTAAGTCGGTTATCTGAGAAAACAGCATTTACCCCAAAGGATTGCAGTGAGACACTCGGGTATCAAGGGATTGATAGAGATTCTGTCTACTAATAATTAGAGCAGGCACTTTAGAAATATGCAAAATACTTACATAGTTCACCCCTTGGGTATCACTGGGTTATGGGATAGCTTCTCTCTCCCCTGAGAATAAAAAGTGCCTCAAGGATTCTTTGACAGATCTACTTGTACTATTGATATCCTTCACTCTTACTAGCTTTGTGACCTTGAGCGAGTGACTTAACCCACAGTCTATTTCCTCATCTTTAAAATGAAGCAGTTGGTCCCAATGACCTGAGATATCCTTCATCTCTGAATTGGTAAGCCTCTCCATGGTTGTCCGTGGATGCTTCATGGTTGGTGGGATGACTTCCTACCCTACTCTAAGACTATAAAATGCCCCAAGGGGATCATTTGTTAGCTGAACATGTGCCATTGATAGCCCCCTGACCAAGGGTGAGGAAGCACTATAGATTCAATGCCTTACTAAGATGGCATTCTTCTGATGGTCCTTGATAGCTCCCACTGCCCCTCTAACCTTCCTGCCAGGCTTCAACAACCTTCTGCGACCTATCCCCACTTGTCCAATCCACCCACTTCCTTCCTTCACCCAAGATTTCTTCTCTAGTCCATGGAAGTCCTTGGTGAAACATGCAACTCTTTTTCATTTTATTTTGAGCTAGGTATTCAGGCACAAGGATTGGGGTTTCGTGAGTATAGGAATTCCTGGAACTGAGACTTATAAATCCAGAACTTGATGGGGCCTCAGTGTCTAGACAGTCCAACTCCCTCAGTTAATAGAAGAAAATAAAACCGAAGCCCTGGGGAGTGGATTTGATTATAAATTTAAAACTGGAAGAAATCTTAAAAAGTCATCTAATATGACATGGTGACTAGTGAGATGGATTTTGAGTTAAAAAAAAGATCTGAATTCAAATTCAGCCACTTTGATACACTGATCAAATGATTTAATGTATCTCAATCTAATTTTCTTCATCTACAAAGTAGAGATAATAATAGTGCTAACTTCATAACTAAGCCCCTGGTAAACTTTGAAGCCTTATATAAGTAGTAGCTATTATTATCTAGACTAACCACCTCATTTTACAAAGGAGTAAACTGAGTGCTTTTGAGTGCTTTGGAGTCCTTTGGAGTAGTTTTCCTGAGGTCACACAATAAGTTTCAGAAGTACTTAAACCACAAGTCTTCCTCTTTCTTACTATTATCTATGAACACAGAGTTCTGGACTTGGACTCAAAAAACCTGGGGCCAAACCCTATCTGAGACATTTTCAAATTGCCTGATCCTGGGAGAGTCACTTAACTTATGCAAACCTCAGTTTATTCATCTGTAAAAATAAGGATGATTATAATAGTGTTTTTTTCAAGATTATTGTGATAATCTAACGAGATAATTTGAAGAAAGTCCTCTTTCAGCCAAAAAGATCTATAGTTAGGAATTTTAAAAACTGTGCTAAGGAGAGGCAAGAAGACCCTTGTCCCTCTGACAGTATCTGTGTTTTGAAAAGACGATGTTGAAACTTACCAGCTGTGAGACTCTGGACAAATCATTTAACTCCATCTGCTGGAAGGAAAGAAGGAAGGAAGGAAGGAAGGAAGGAAGGAAGGAAGGAAGGAAGGAAGGAAGGAAGGAAGGAAGGAAGGAAGGAAGGAAGGAAGGAAGCAAGAAAGCAAGCAAGAAAGAAAGAAAGAAAGAAAGAAAGAAAGAAAGAAAGAAAGAAAGAAAGAAAGAAAGAAAGAAAGAAGAGCATTTTGAGTTAATAGAGACCAAAATTTGAATGCGAGGATTTTTTTGGAAAGATCACTTTAGAGCTTGCAGCCATTTCTATCTGACCAGCAACTTTTATGTATTCATGGCCTTAAAAAAATCTGCGCCATAGGTGAAATTTTCTTTCTCACTCTTCCAAGGACATGATCTTTCTATGCAAGGATGGTCCACTAACCTAAAGTCATTGAAGCTATGAGGTGTAACCATAGCTATCTTTACTAGGATGGAATGGAATGAAACAAGCATTTATAAAACACCTAGCATGTTCCCATACACTGAGCTAAGTGCTTTACAAATATTATTTTATTTAATCCTCATAACAACTCTGTGAGATTATTCCCATTTTACAGTTGAGGATACTCAAGGTAAATGACTTCTGCAGGGTCACACAGCTAGTAAGTATCTACAGTCAGATTTTAACTCAGGTTTTCCTGACTCTGGTCTTCTATCAAGGTTCCACCTAGTCGCTTTTTAGGGTAGAGGAATCCAGTCATAGATAATTCATTAACTTCTGAGGGACCCTGGTGACTGGAAAAGAAGATTTGGAAAATTGGATCTAAGAAGTTAGTTAGTGAGAACTCCTATAGAGATAGAGATGTAGAATCCATATAGAGAACTCAGCAGCATTCAGGGAACAGCATGGCAGAATAATAGAAATGAATGGGTTAAAGTCACCTGCATATGGTTCTGGGCTCCAGGGCTTATGTTTAGGAGTCATCCCTGATTATCTGGGTCTCCATAGATCCTTGGTGCCCATGGTAGCAGGAATATCAATGCACAAGAGCATCATTCTCAAACATTTACTGAGTTACAACTATGACAGACAGCCCCAATGGGGCTTGGTTTATCCAGTGAAAAATGCCTTAATTCATATGGATATTCCCTCTGCTAGAACAGGTTGCAAGGCCAGATTCAGAGGATATGAATTCAAATCTTGCTTCAATAGATTACTATTTGTATCTGCTTTGGCAAGACACTTTATGAACCTGGGTTTCAGTTTCTCATTTGTAGAAATGATGGTATCAGACTAGATAAGGAAGAGACCCATTCCAGATTCTATGTCTATGATACTATGAACTTGGTAATCTTTGAGAATCAATAGTATTGATACAATCACCATCCTGAGGCCCTTCTGTAATGAGCCTCTCTGTTTCTCAAACAGACTTGGACCCACAGTGGAAGCCTTTCCACTTTTGGAAATCCTCAGATGGTTCCCAGGTACTTCCACCAATAACTTAAGATTAGGTTTCATGTTCTTAGGTTTCAGGGCTTTCCACCAATTACCACCTCCCCATATTATTTAAATCTCTTTATCTCTAGTAACACCCCAGATTATGTCTTTTTTCTATCCAGACCAACAGCTTTCTGGCCTTGTATCTACTTGGCCCTTTTCGGGTTCTAAATCAAATCATGAGCTACTTATCCACAGTGCACTGCTCTCCCCTAATGTTCTCCGATCAACCAAGTCATTGCCGAAAACCTGCTCAAAACTCATTTCCCATATGGAAAAATCACTGAGTCCTGGTCACTTGAACCATACCAGGATCTCCTCCTTGTGCTGCCATCCTTCCTCCTAGTCCAGATTCATGGCATTCTATGAACAGGCAGATCCCACCTAGTGTTCTTCATTGGTCCTGGAGATAAAAGAAATTAGATGATATTCCTGGGGAGAAGGGGAGTCAGAAGGGAGGGCATTCCATGCCTTTAGAACAAGGTTATCCCTTCTCCTGGGTGCTGGAGTGGTCCTCAGTAAAGTCACCTTCCATCCACTCAGTATTTATCTTCCACTTTCTGATTTATATATGCTGATTCTGGCACTTAATGGGCCTGAGATATTGAAAGTTATTAATAAATGCTTGAAGATTAATTGGTTATCATTGGCTATTGGTTGGAAAGTTACCTGACAGTCACAACTTAAACCATAAAATCTTCAATTAGGCCTTTAAGATACTAGAGGGAAAGTCTGAAATAGGATGAGAAAAGGAAGGAAGGAAGGAAGGAAGGAAGGAAGGAAGGAAGGAAGGAAGGAAGGAAGGAAGGAAGGAAGGAAGGAAGGAAGGAAGGAAGGAAGGAAGGAAGGAAGGAAGGAAGGAAGGAAGGAAGGAAGGAAGGAAAGGAAGGAAGGAAAGGAAGGAAAGGAAGGAAGGAAAGGAAGGAAGGAAAGGAAGGAAGGAAGGAAGGAAGGAAGGAAGGAAGGAAAGGAAGGAAGGAAGGAAAGGAAGGAAGGAAGGAAAGGAAGGAAGGAAGGAAAGGAAGGAAGGAAGGAAGGAAAGGAAAGGAAGGAAGGAAGGAAAGGAAGGAAGGAAGGAAAGGAAGGAAGGAAGGAAAAGAAGGAAGGAAGGAAAAGAAGGAAGGAAGGAAGGAAGGAAGGAAGGAAGGAAGGAAGGAAGGAAGGAAGGAAAGGAAGGAAGGAAGGAAAAGAAGGAAGGAAGGAAGGAAGGAAGGAAGGAAAGGAAGGAAATGAAGGAAGGAAGGAAAGGAAAGAAGGAAGGAAGGAAGGAAGGAAGGAAGGAAGGAAGGAAGGAAGGAAGGAAGGAAGGAAGGAAGGAAGGAAGGAAGGAAGGAAGGGAGGAAGCAGAGAGGATGACAGGAAGGTTGGGCTAGATGGTCTCTGAAGTTTCTTCCACTTTTAATTTCTGTGATCCATGAGCAAATTGAAATTGATAGAGGTTAAGTAATTTCTTAGTCACACAGATAAGTGTCTGGATGAGGGCTCTCACTCAAGTGTTCCTCGTATCTTCAGGGATAAGGAAGGGATGCTCTAGCCAATGGACACAGGTGGTCTGGGTGGGTGGTAGGGGCTGAGTATATAGGGGAGGAATAGAATCATGTCAAATTAAAGGCACATTTCCAAGTGGAGAGAGGCCAAGGAAAGGAGGAAATAAACTTCACCCTAAAGATTTCACCTTGGGTAGACCCAGAATGCCTGAATAGCAGTTGGAAAGTGATTCAACACTTCCTTCAGGTGGAGTAAGTGGTATTGGCCACACCTACCTCAGACTAAACTGTTTTTCTGGCTCCAGAGGACACATAAAGGGGAGATTGTAGCCTCTGGAAAAGAAAACTTACCAGTTGTAGCTTTCCATTCACTCATGTAGTGGAACCCCATAAAGATTCAACTTTTAAAAATAATAGTAATTCTCTGTGCTCTTTGGGGAAAGCAAGTCTTATCTTCTCCCAGCATAGGAAATGTGTATGTTCTAAATCTATTGATTCTTGATACCTTCTACAAAGACTTGAACCCTTCATTCACTCAGTAAAATCACTACCCCTACACTGCAAGAAACATTCCTATTGAGGTTATTCACAATGTGAAAAAAATAAAAAGGCTCCTTACTATACACACACACACACACACACACACACACACACACACACACACAGGGAATATAATTTTTTCCAACCTTCCTCTTCCAGTTTGGTAAGTAGAGTTGCTAGGCTTGTTCTTCATCTATTTAAATAACTCTCAAGAGGGAGTCAATGTCAATATTTAGACTGTTAGTTTTCCTACTGTGTGCACGACCTTGGAAAAATCAGTTCACCTTCCTAATCCATAGTTTCCTCATTTCTAAGTCCAGAGATATAACTATCAATTTTGGTACCCAGAGAAGGCAATAGCAAAATGCATTCAGATCAATTTTGTAAATGGATTTCAGACCACCTCGTTTTGGATGTGCCCACCAATGAGATGCATATTGCTATCCAGCTGTGTCTGTCTATCCTGTCTGATCCTGGGTGATTCATGAAGTGAAAATAGACAAGAAACCAAAAGATAAATTCAATTGAATGGGAGGAGGAATTCATTAGTGTAGACCAGGATTTTTATCCTTTTCTGTGGCATGAATTCAGTAGGCAGTCTAGGGAAGCCTAGGAACTCATTCTCAGAATACCATTTTCAAATACATAAAATAAAATATATAGGATTACAAAGGAAATCAATCAGTGAAATATTGTTACCACTGTTTGAGTGTGTGTGTGTGTGTGTGTGTGTGTGTATCTAGACTTAGATATAAAGATATGATTATAGATGAAATAGAAATAGGCAAAAGGATAGACATGGATATAGGTATAGATATAGACATGGATGATAGCTAGATAGAGAAAAAGATGATATAGGTACCAATTTATACATAGAAAATATAGATTATAGGTATAGATTATGGATTTAGACAGATGATATCGATATAGATGTTATATAAATATAAATAATATAGATATAAATATACATATAAATGATATAGATACAAGTATAGACATGAATAGTTATAGGCATAGATATAGATATAGATGTAAATATAGATAGATGATATAGGTATAGATATAGTTAAGGATATAGATATAGGTATCAATAGATATAGATTTAGATATAGATGATACAGGTGTTTGTATAATATAGCTATAGATATAGATAATGTAGATATAAATGTGCATATAGATCATCTTGAACTTATATAGATACAGGTATAGATGTTATGGCCACAGATACTCTAGGTCTAGATATAGATAGATAGATAATCTTGAATTGATATGTTATAGGTACAAATATTATAGCCATAGAACATGTAGATATAGACATAGATATGTATATGGATAATATTGATATCATTAGAGAGATAATTTAGATATAGATATAGATGATTATAGATATAAGTATTGATATAGAGATAGGTTATCAACAGATACCTACAAGATAGATAGATAATATAGATTGGGTTTTAGATACAGACATAGATATAAGTATAGATTTTGTAAATAATATAGTTATTGATAAACATATAGACAATATTGATATAGATATCATTATAGTTACAGATGTAGACATAGATAATATTGACATAGAAAAAGGTATAAATCTTAAATGTACATATATATATATACATTCATACCTAGATTTCTACACACACACACACACACACACACACACACACACACACACACATATATATATGTTCATAGAACCCAAGATCCCCGTTTAGAGGTTTCTTCTTTGTTGAAGAAATTCCCATTTTAAATTTTTGTCATCTCTAAATTTTGGTCCCCAAGGCAAGGACCCCAAGTAGCCTTGGACTAGTTACTTACTCTGTATCAAGAGCTTTGGAGTTAGAGATCCAGAGCCTTCCACCTCTAAAATTCTGACCCTCTATTCCAGAAGCTTTAAAGGCAGTATAGCCTAAGAAGGAGTCCTGACTCTCAGAGAAGGCCTGAGTGTGAAGTAGCACATTGATAATTACACTTTCCTAATCATGTGGCCTAAAGTAAATCACTCTGCACCACTGGCTCAGTGTCATGAAATTATAGATTTACATCAGTGGGGACCTTTGGAATTACTTTTCAAGTTAACTGCTCCAATCTCCTCATTTAACAAAGGAGGAGTGAATTACCCAAAATCAACAGCCACTCACTGCCAGAGACACTCTTCAAATATGGCTCCTCTAACTCCAAATACAGCACTCTTTACATAGCTCCACACTGCCCCACTGAAACTCAGTTTTTCAATCTATATAATATATATTTTTATATAATATATTATATTACATATTTACATTATGTTATATAGATGATATATAAATAAAATCTATATGAATATATAACATTCAAATATATAAACTGAATTTAAAATCCATAAAAATCTAAAAAAAATTTTTAAATCTATGAAATCAAATTTATAAAAAAATAATCTATAAAAAGGGATGGTACCTATAACATAAAAATGCTTTACAAAACAGGGTCCTGTAAGTCTTTAATGACTGTATACATCTTGAAAATCGGTGTCATAGCTAATAAATGTCTAAGACAGGATTAAACCCAGATCTTCCCCTCAATAAGAAAGAGTGTAGACTAAGAGTCAGGAAGATCGGGATTCAGGTACTTCTCTCTCATCTATAAAATGGGATCCATAATGCCTGTGGCAGT
Organism: Sminthopsis crassicaudata; assembly: GCF_048593235.1. Classification (NCBI taxonomy): domain Eukaryota; kingdom Metazoa; phylum Chordata; class Mammalia; order Dasyuromorphia; family Dasyuridae; genus Sminthopsis; species Sminthopsis crassicaudata. The sequence continues at coordinate 39,614,006 of NC_133619.1, forward strand.
AGTCCCACAAGGTTGTCAAATGAGATCACACAGGTCACAAGCCTTGCGGGCCTTAAAGCGTCCTCCTCTTAGATGGCAGGCAACGCTATTTCTTTTATTATTATAAATGGAGATCCTTGTTTCTCCACTCAACAGTATCCACGGCCCAATTCTCAAGATGTATTTTTCACACCTGCCCCCCACCGTTGTGACCCACCCCAAGCATACAGGAAAACCTTCCTGGGCTACATCAGAGCACCCCAAGCCCAATTTCAGTGGTGAGGTCAAGGCAGAAGATTGGAATGGGCTGCCCTTTGGAGCCCACGGGAGGGATCACCCCATGTCACTGCCTGTGGCTACAACTGTTCTAGCTCTACATCAGGTTCACCTCTGATAGGGAAGTCAACCCAAGCTCTGGGGAGCTGCCAAGGAAATGCCATTCTCAGAAGTTATTGCTGCCCGGGGCCAGCCATAAAGTGCCCGTTCAACTTTCCACGCCCCTTGGAAACCTCGACTGTAAGTTTTGCATTCATAAACGGATCTTCCCCCTTGGCTGTCTCAGCTGCCCTTTCCTGACTCCCTTGCCCTGCTGGCCTCCTTTGCCAAAGAGTGGCTCATTGTGTGCTCAGACACCCAGGAGTTTCACATCAGCTATGTCAAAGAGTCACATTCAAGTCTTCTGGAGCCGGAACAGAATGCCCAGCCCCGGCGAGGGTCCCTAGGCACTGTGAAAACTGCCCCTTGAAGATCTTAGGATCATAGATTTACCATTGAAAGGGACCTCAAAGGCCATTAAGTTCAAACCCCTCATTTTATAGAAGAAAAAACTGAGCAATGGAGTGACTTGTCCCTTGTCATGTCACAATGTCTGAATTGGGATTTGAACTCAGGTCCCCCCACCACTGAAAAACTGGACAAAAGGGAAGACCCCAAAGCTCTGGGAGTTTGCCTCTCTTGTACTCTGGACCAAGCTTCTCAAGGCTGGAACTGTGCATTAAATTCCACCCTCATTTCCCATCCCTCCAACTGAACCCAAGATGAGCTCGTGGGCTGGGTCATCTGGAAATGAAAATAAATGGTATTTCAACAGTCCTAGGAAGATTTTTTTTTAAGTCTGTGACTGAGAACACAACAAAAGGAAGCAACAACAAGCAACATATACATACTTGTTTGAAAGAGTGGGGAAAATGCCACCCACACAGAGTAGTTACCACCCACAGGCACTGTGGGAAGGGAAGTCAGATGCTCTATAGGGCAACCCTTGTAGTCAAGAGGCACCTCCTGGCTCTATACAGATCAGTCTGATTGAAGGATTCACCGTCCCACTGTTCTGGGCTCTCCTGTTCTGTCATCAAGCACAGATCAAGGATCTGTCCCAAGAGCAAGCACCAGAAGATTCTTTTTCCCTCCTACTTTCCAAATGGAGCCTCTCCTTCAAACCACAAGAGGTGGTTCTCTAAAGTAACTAAATAAAAATAAATTATGGGTGTTCCTGTTTTCCCCATCACTGTGGCTTACCAATGATGCTTCCCTGCCTATATAGAACCCTTCCTTCTTAGCTTTAAGAAAAAATTGGACATGTCTGACAGTACAGGACTCATTCTACATCAGTAACCCACACCCCAATATTGGGAGGGGGAAATCGTGTTTCATTATGTGTTTGGAAATTCTAAGGGGTCACCACCAGACTTCAGCATGGTTCCCATTATGTTGTCATGGTCATGATGGAAATTGTTCTCCTGAGTATTCCTTTTTTTCTTCTGTATCAGTACACAAGATTTGGAGATGTGAAGAGACTTTAAAAGTTACCTGCTCTAAAATTCTCATCTTAGAAATGAGGAATTCATCATTTCTCAGCCTTTTGGCTAAAATCAAATGTAGAAATGAGGAATTCTGGCCCAGCGAGAACAAATGAATACAGAAATACAAGTGGACCAACCAGTCCAACTCCATCATTCAATATTTGAGGAAACTGAGTCTCAGAGAGATTAAGTGATTTGCCTGAGTTCACACAGGAAGTAAAGGGCAGGGCCAAAATTTGAACCCACTACTGTACCATTAACACCTAAAACAAGAATATCAATAATAAACAAAACACTTGTTTATACTTAAATCATGCCATTAGCTAGAGGAAGGTCTGACTTTCCGGATTAATTTGTAACTAAATTCAATATTCCTAGGTGCCTGTTAAGAATAAGGGATCCTCACATGTGCGAAAATGTTTATGGCAGCCCTTTTTGTAGTAGCAAGAAACTGGAAACTGAGTGGTTGCCCATCAGTTGGAGAATGGCTGAATAAATTATGGTATATGAATACTATGAAATACTATTGTTCTGTAAGAAATGACCAACAGGATGATTTCAGAAAGGCCTGGAGAGACCTACATGAACTGATGCTGAGTGAAGATCATTGTACGTAGCAGCAAGAAGACTACACGACTGTGGATACTGAATGTCACAACATAGTATTTTCACAAAATACTTACATTTTGCTTTTTTCTCATTTTTCCCCTTTTGATATGATTTTTCTTGTGCAGCATGATAAAATGCAGAAATACATATAGAAGAATTGCACAAGTTTAACATATCAGTTACCATCAGTTGCCATCTAGGGGAGGGAGTGGGAGGAAGGAAGGGAAAAAATTAGAACACAGGGTTTTGTAAGGATTTATATTAAAAATTATCCATGTATATATTTTGAAAATGAAAAGCTTTAATTTTAAAAAAATAAATTTGTTTTTGAAACTTTTAGGAAAAAAAAAAAGAATAAGGGTCCTGAGACCATTTGTATGGGTGAATTTGTATCAACAGAAGAAAGAAAACAACTTGGGAAGGCTATATTGAATATTTACTTTTAGAGGCAGAACTTAGAATACAAAATTTTGCAAATTGTAGATTTTTCCTTTTTTTTTCCAGTCTTTGAATTTCTTAGGAATAGATGCTGGCCTTGGGATAGACATTGGGACAAACATGCCCCAAAGGGACAGATGACTCTAAGAAAAATCTGCAATGAAGATTTCAATGATTCCCTCTCATGATTAAAATACAACATCAATCTATTTACCAATCCACAAGTACTTATTAAGTGCCTAAGGCAGATGGTAGCCCAGTGGCTACTTGGTCTGGAGTCAAAAAGAGATGAGTTCAGCTTCAGATACTTCCTAACCATGTCACCCTGAGCAAATCATTAAACCTGGGTTTACTTCAGTTTCCTCAATTGGGGATAATAATAATACCTAGTTTACAGGCCTGTTGGTTTTTTGGTGTTTTTAATTTTTATATTTTGTATTTCCCAATTATATGTGAAAACAATTTTCAACATTCATTTTTTTTTCTTTTTTGCTGAGTCAATTGGGATTAAGTGACTTGCTCAGGGTCACACAACTAGTCAACATTCATTTTTTAAAATGTTGAGTTCCAAATTGTCTCCTTTGTTCTGCTTCTCCCCCTTCTTTGAGAAGGCAAGCAATTCGATAATGGATTATAAATGCAGAGTCATGAAAAACATATTTCCACATTAGCAAAGTTGCAGAGTTGTTGTAAGGATTAAAGGAGAAAATATTTGTCAGAAGAAGTGCTTAGCACAGTGTCTGGCACATAATAGGTTTTATATAAATGCTTATTCCTCTCATCTTCCCTCTTTCCCTACCCACTCCCAAAATGCACCAAATAATGTATTGGGCTCCAGGAGAGCAAAGGCAAAATTAAAAAAAAATTAGTCCTTTTCCTCAAAGAAATTTCAATCTAATGAGGAGAAAAGATGTATATATATGTATGTACATATATGTATATAAAATGAATCCATGCTAAATAAATCCTGTCAATGAACACTATTTTCAACCATTCAGTGAACGATGGTTTTTCTTGTTCCAGCAAAAATAGAATAGAAATTTTTATATAATATCTTATTTGGTGGATTTAAATACTTTATTGATATGCCAAATATCATCTGAGACATATAGATATGCCAGAGAAATTTGAGTGCAATGAGATATATTAGAAAAAGGATCAGATGAGAAATATAGATAGATTTGAATAATAACACCAGCCCTTAACTAGCACGATTCTTGCAAATTGGTATGTTCCAAAGGAAAGAATCCTTCCATCCCAGGCTCCATAGTCATTACCCAGGAAAATAACCCCTATGGAAAAAGAATCAACAATTCCCTTTGCCTGTCACCCCTAAGGAAGTCAAGTTACCTTAGGGGAGAGGCAAGAGATGGCCTGTATTACACCAGCCAAAGCTACTGCCCCAACTTTGCCATCATCTCCTGTCATATCCTGATAATGACGGCTCAGGGGTTGGATCCCAAGAACCAGGAGCATAGTAATATGCCCCTGACTATCAGCCTCCACTGCAGTCTTGACCTTGAAGAAGTCATTATTAAAGGGAACAAACCCTGTTGGGAATGGATTGTTTATACTCACCCCTACCAATACCAATTGCCACTGATGCACAGATAAATCCAAGAGCTCCAGGAATAGCAGCAAAGCTTAGATAACTAGTTCTACTTCCACCCCAAGCTCTGTAGGTGTTCTCCAAGAGAGCAAATAATGTAAAGAGACCAATTGTCCCCACCCCGAAGGAGACACAAAATTGCCATATACCAGGCAAACCAGAGTTCCACCACTGCCTCCTCTCAGATCCAAATGAAGATCACCCAGTTTAAACTTCCAGGGCATAGCAGAGCCCATCAGACTCCTGGTTCTGGATTCATTCAGTTCAGTCATTATGCAGTTCCCATAGAAAAGTGAGGTGACAAGAGATTTTTTTTAGGTCTTAAACAGCTACAATTCCTGAAGATCTGGAAAATAAATTTCTCATCACCAAAGTCCAGTGTCTAAATGGTTCAACATCAGAAATGAATGATATTTTATCAATGGAAATGACAATAAAGAATATCCATTATCATCTCATTTACTGCTATGTCCAAATGGTTTGCAACTAGATCTTCTTTATGTAATCTCTCTCTCTCTACTAGCTGGAGAAGGAAATGGCAAACCACTCCAGTATCTTTGGCAAGAAAATCCAAATGGGGGTCAGGAAGAGTCAGACATGACTGGTGAATGACTCCACGAGCTCAACTGACTATCTCATATAATTAGGATACATAAATGAAGAGTGTGAAAACTTGGAGAAGAGGGAAGGGTGTATTTCATGAATCTTACTCTCTTCCAAATAGGATAAAGGAAAGTTAAAAATACTTACATATACACACAAGGCATGCAGCAAGAACTAGGCAGGGACAGGAAGTAGGGAGAGCAGGGTTTAGGCAAGATAGGTGAGGGATTAGTCATAAACAAAACAAAACCCACTGTGAGAGAAAAAAGTATGAAGAGTGAAAAGGAAATAAGAGTAAAGATCTATGATGGGAGACAGTTCAAACAGAAGAGAAAAGGAAAACAGAATGGAAATGAAATACTAAACAAACTTTTCTTTCCTACTATCTCCTTTTTGTAAAGAGAGGATTGTGAGCAAAAAAGAAGTGCTGGAGGACAAAATGAAGAGAAGTATACAATTAACGATTATAACTGTAGATTGATGAGCTCACTCATAAAATGGAAGACTAGAATGGATTAGGAAGCAAGATCCAATAATATGTTCTTACAAGGAACACACTTGGAAAATGAAGTTCAAATGAGAGCTAGAGTAAAATCTATTATGTTTCAGATGAACCAAAAAAATGGCGATAGCAATCATGGTTTCAGACAGGATAATAGTAAAAATAGATATGAGAAAAAGAGACACATAAGGAAACTATATTGTACTTAAAGACACTGTAGAGAATTAATCACCTTAATCAATATTTGAAATGTGTACCAACACAATATCACATATAAATTCTTAAGAGAGAAATTAATTGATTGGAAGTAAATTTATTTACAGTAAAACTTTAAAATTGAAATCAGTAAAATTGTAATAGTGGGTGACCTTATATGCCTCTTTTTAAACATAAACATGCCTAATAAAAATAAAAACAACAAAGAAATTGAGGAAATAAGTAGACTTTATAAAAATTAAAAATGATAGATATCTGGTAAATATCTAATGAAAAAAGAAAGGAATTTACATATTTCTCAGCTATGTATGACTTCTTACAAAAACTGAATATGTTTTGGAACATAAAAAACCTCACAAACAAATAAAGGCAGAAATATTTACTGACCACAGTGCAATAAAAATCATATTTAATAAAAGTCCTCTAAAGAAAGAATAAAACAATTAATTGAATACTAAATAACAATCCTGAGGAATCAATGGGTCAAAGAACAAATCACAGAAACAATAAAATAATTTCATCAAAGAAAATTACAATAATGAGACAACATACCAAAACTTATGGCATGTAGCTAATGTAGTCAGTAAGGGAAAATTAATATCTTTAAATGTTTTCATCAACAAAAGAGAAAAAAATAAATTAATAATTTAAGGATGCAACTAAAACTATAAGATAAACACATCAAGAGTTCCCTCAACCAAAATAAAAAATTTAAAAATTGAATAAGAAATTAAGAAAACTGAAAGAAAAAAATTGAATTGATAAATAAAACTAGGATTTGTAGTTTGCTTGTTTGTGTTTAGTAATAAATTGTTCATTTTTTGAGAACAATTGTCTTATTTTTTAATTTGTATCTTCAGGACTTAGCACAGTCCTTTTTTTCATAAATTCTTTTTCATTCATTTCATGTGAGATGATGTAGGCTCAAATCCCAACTTTTCTTCTTACTGACCAGGTGGACCTGAACAAATCAGAATCTCTCTGGACCTCAGTTTCTTCATCTTTATAACAGATACTCTCTAGGGTAATTTCCAATTCTAGATTCATGATTTTATAAGTCTCTCTAAACCTGATTTCTTTCATTTACAATGAGAGCTTGAGCAAGTCTTTGGAATTCAGTTTCTTCATCTGTAAAATGAAAAATTTGGACTAATTGACCTTTCAGATTCCCTACAAGCTCCAAATCTATGATTATATAATATCTTTGCTTCCTCATTTATATGGGTAATGGCTTCTGAAATAACCTCCTCAGGAATTGCTCTGAAACCATAACAGGACTTAGAAATAGGGCCCATTACTCTTTGGCTTAAGAAGACTATTTTCATCCTATGGGTAGTCTTTAGACTACTATATTTTTCTTTATTAATGGGATTCCTTTTAAATTAGAAACTTTATCATTTTAAATAATAGGTATCATATCTCTATAATGTAAGATTTTTGGAAACTTAGTTCTTCAAATTTACTTCAAAGGGGAGGTTATAGTTGATTTCAGAAAGTGTCTTGTCATCCCATTGAAATATGGGAGCTTTGGGTATTCTGGGAATCCAAAATACCTTCCAAGGCGATGAAAGGTTTGACTTGAGAGCATTCAGAGGACAACAACAAGGATGATGGAAGCTTCATAATATCAGGACATTTGAGGATCATTTGAAGAAATATAGAATGTTCAACCTGGAGAAGAGAAGATTCAGCAGGTATTTAAAAGTCTGTTCCATGAAGGAGGAATTCATTTTGCTCTACTTGGCTTCTTTGGGCAGAGCTAGGAACAATGAGTGGAAGTTTTAAAGAGGCTAATTTGGGTTTGATATCAATAAAAATTTCCTCAATAAGAGCTGTCCCTAAGGGGACCACGTTATCTGAAGAGGTAATAGGTTCTCCCTCAGTCAAGGTCAAACCAACTTGTTGAGATTGTCACAGAGCAAACTTTTTTCCAGGTATAACTTGGACTAGGCGAATTAAGAGGATTTTCCACCTCTGAAATTCTGGAATTCTGTCCTTGTTACACAACATCTGGAGTATGATGTTTGGTTCTGTATACCCTACTGAGGGAACTAAATAACCCAATAGGAAAGAGTTCTAAATTTGGAGTCAGGAAGATTTTAATTCAATTTCCTTTTCATATTCTTACTAGCTATTGTAACTCTGGGCAACTTTCCTCAGTTTCCTCATCTGTAAAATAGAGATAATAATAGTACCGATTTCACCAGAATTATTATGAGAACACAATGAATACAGCATTTTGCAAACCTCAGAGCTGTACATACAACCTTCCCTGTGTCAAGGAGTTAAACATTTCAACCAAAAAAGTCGTCTCTCCCAGGTTCTGGCAGGCAAGAATAAACAAAAGACTGTTTGTGGCAACAAAACACTTTATTCAGCTGAGGAAGTGGTAGAGTCAATGATAATTTGAAATAAAAGTGTATACTTAAAAGTAGGCAGACCAGTTGGCCATGGATGATGAAGAATTGGTTGGGTTTCCTTTCCCCCTGGCCACTCCCAACCATAGTTTCTCAGGAGGCACAGAAGGAGGTAAGCCTGGGAGAGACAGACATCAAGCTGCTGCTCCTCATGAAGAGAGTGAGTGACTCAGCCTTGGACGTGCATCTAAGTGTTCTCACTGACTTTTTCAGAGCCCCAGAGCTTGCCATGTTTTCAATTAGCCACAGTCCCTGAAATTAATATTCCACAGCCCATTTTTATTGTGTTTTAATTTGCCCTAACAATAATGTTCAGCACATAAAATATCTCATGGGCCTTTGTTGGGCACTCAGAGACCAGGACCATATGGCTGACCTCAACCCTTTAGGGAGTGGCCATTCAGAAGTCATTTATGTGTTTCTTCCCCCCTCAATAATCCCCCATCCACATGGGTTGCTATTCTCACCAGTGCTTTCTTAGCTTGTGTGGTTTGGTAACTACACATTCACTGTATGTAGGAGGGAGATGGAAGGGGGAGTAATCTTTCTGAAGCAAAGTTGTGGCTTCATTTCTGGGTTCATGGTATTTTTCAAATATTGGGCCTTTGTCCTTGCTTAGGTTACATTGTGTTAAGCACTTCCTCCCCAAACCTTTGAGCAATGAGCTCAGAGAAATTCACATGTTTCTTTATTCTCTGTATCTCCATTTCTATTTGTCTACCTTTCTTACTCTTTCAGGTTTTACATGTTTCTGCAGCGCTACCTCAGAGCAGACAGCATTTTCTGGTGAGCCCATGAATCCATCTCTGGGGGCAGAAGATGATGTAGGAGAGAGTATGGTGTCATAGCAATGCACTTGAAGCAGTCAGGAGTTGCATGGATTTATGATTTTCTTCTTAGCAGGGAAGGGGAGGAATAGTGCAAGTGTTATGACCTGCATTTTATAAATGAGGTCAAATAAGTTAAGTGACTTTTTAAAGTCACTAGTTAAAGTTAAGTGACAAGTAAGTGTCTGAGGGAGTACATAAGAAAATAGGATTTGAGCTAAAGGGATCTTATACTCCTTCCAATTCAAACCGTTCTATTTATAGACAAGGAAAAGGAGACCCCAAAAGATCACAGGATAATAGATTTAAACTTGGAAGGCATCTCCATGAAGTTCAAAATCCTCATTTTACAGATGAGTAAACTGAAGACCAAAGGGGTAAAGCAGTCTATCCATGATCCTATGGGTGATAAATAACAGCTGGGATTGAAATGTTGATCCTTTCATGATAATTCTAGATCTGAAGCTAACAGGGACTTGGAGGCCATCAAATCCAAGCTCCCTCACTTTAGTTAGCGAATCAGAGGCCCAGAGAGGCTACATAACCCCTCAGGCTCATACAAAGAGTAGATCTCTTGACTCCAAGTCCAGCACTGTTTTTAGACATACTTTCTTCTCTTAACATTTCTTTTTTTTTTTCTTTCTCCCTATTTCCTCTTCTATTATAGTCTTTCTTATTCCTCTTTATTTTCCTCACTCCCTTATTAAAAGTCCTTAGGCAGAGGATGGATAAACCACCTGCCAGAAATGTTGTAGAAGGAATTCCTGTGAACCACAGAGAGCCACTGAGCTTCTTTCTCTCAGAAATTCTGTGACCTGCTGGCCTTCTTGTTATTCCATTCACACTCTGTCTCCTTACTCCTTGTCTATTCAATGCTTGTTTCCTATACCTTTCCTGCTCTGTATTAGTTCCGTCACGTAGATATTACCTTCTATTTATATAGAAGATGTGTATGAGAGTATGTATATGTAATTCCTGTTGCAAAACCCATGGGTTTTCCTATAGGACTTCTTTCTTATTGATGGAGATGAAGACCCTTCCCTACCTGAGAAATGGAGTGGAGTTAGCAAGAGGTAAGAGAGTTCCAACCTTCACCAATCCCTTGGGGGGCATCCCAAGAAAGAGTGCTCCTAGAGTCTTCTTCAGGATTCTTCAGGATCAATTCCTTTTGGAGACCCTTCAAGCAAGAGTCCTCCTTTTAGGCTTTGCAGAAGCCAATCCCACTTGGGGATTCATCAAGCTTCATCTTGTTCAAGCATAGGCTTGTTTTGGGTGCTCCTAACTTCCAACTTTGAGAGAAAAGATTGAAGAGGTCAAACCCACTCCAGATTGCTGAAAGGAAGGATTCTGAAGACAGGAGATGAATGAACAGTCTCCATCATCCTCTATTCTCAGCTTGCTACTCTAGAGACGTTAGAGAGTTATCACTTTGGCAAGATCTAGAACTCTCCTTCTTGTTTGAGCTTATCATTTCCAATGGAAGAGCTCTTTTACTCTGTATTATCAAATACATATTCTCTTATGTACACCTTCTCTGATTTCTGGCTTGCCATGAATTGGATAAATGGATTTATCTGCTATGTATATTCATTGTGGAACTAGTATTAGGTGGTAAAAAATTCAAGTCTTGGATATAGATCTTGCCGTTTCCCTTCCTCATTGAAAAATGCAAAGTAATCAAAAGTTAACTTGTAGCTGTACATATTCCCTATTTAAAGGGGGTAAGGTAGATAGAATTCTAGCTTGGTACCCCTTTTCTCTCTCTGAGAATGTACACATACACATGCGCACACACACACATGTATATATATATATATATATATATATACATACATATGCACATTTGTGTATACACATACACACATATACATATATATATGTATGTGTACCCACACAGTTAGACGTATACATATATTATATATGTATGTATATATATGTATACATATACATATACAGAGTTATTTTGCATGGTATCTCTCTAATAGAATTTAGAATGTAAACTCCTTGAGGGAAGGGATTATTTTTGCTTTTCTTTATATTCTCAGCAATTATTAGAGTTTCTGACTTAATAAACACTAGGTGCTTAATAAACATTGACTGATATATATTCATTACCAATATATAATATATTCATATATATATAATATAATATATATTCATTACCAATATAATTCATTGATGTGTCAATGAATTATATTGGTAAGCTTACATCTCAGATGTGTCTGTCAATGCAAAGCTTTCCTTGCCACTCAATGAACAAAGGAATACTGAATCCCCCTTTACAAACTTCTACCATTTGTGATTTATCTTCCATTTTATTCCTGGAAACTTTTGTTAAATGTAAATATGGTATAAATGGCAATGGGACAGAAATTGGACTTTGATTATGATTCTAAACAAGGCTATTTTCCTATATTTGGAATTCAAGTGTGTGCCTATGGCCTTGTGGGTAAATATTCATTGATAGAAAAAGGAAGCTCTGTATTATATAGGAGTGATGCTCGCTGATTTTCATGGTGGGTTTTTTTTGGTGGTGGATTTGGGGATTGATCTACCATTAACCCCACCATTGGGGATTGTTAAACTAGAGGTATTCGAGGATTTCTGAACTGTCTCCCTTTCCCTTCAGAAGTGAGGATGATAGAAGGGGAATGGAGGGAAATCCGATCCATCCACCATGGCAATGAAAAGGAAGGGATCATTTCATTTTTGTCTTGTCTGGCACAGATCAGACTCTTACTGAAATGAATTGAAAAAATTGTTGGGGAAACCAAAGAGAGTAATTTCATTCAAGCTGTCGGGTCAGATTGCAGAAAGCAGGTGAATAGTGAGTAGATGGTGAGGTGATGGGAACAGCCAGTGTAGACTACTTTTTCTAGAAGATTAGTTGTAAGAGGGAGTTGTAAGGGGAGCAGAAATGACCAGATTGGTAGGATGCTCCAATTTCTCTTGAACTGTTTCACACACTCCTAGTTCCTCCCCCACCTACCTTGTCCAAGTTCCCTTTGCATCCCATGAAGTGGGAAAAGTTGGTATCGAGGAGATCAAATGAACCTGGGTGAGCAACCTCATCTTCTGGTCCCCTCCCCTTGGCGGCCCAGAGAGGGGGCAGATTCCCTTAAGGCAGCACCGTACAGCTCACCTTTACGTTCTGGGCTGCTTTCCCCATGGGTCATGCCAACAGAGGCTCTCCCAGGCTCCTTGGAACTCGGCTCGCTCAGACAAAGGACAATTGAGGCCCAGTGAGTGCTCGGGTTTACTGAGAATTAAACCAGTGATAGATAGCATCAAAACACAGTTCACTTGTGACCTTTCACAGCCAACGAATTGGACGGATTTTCCTTTGCTGGGGATTGAATTTAAAACTACTTCCCAGGAGTGAAAGGTCAGCCCAGGGAGGTATGATATCCACTTAAACACATCTAAATAGAACGCTTTAGCATCACAATGAATGGGGGTTATATTTAGCTGATTTGGGAAGCTATCTGGCTGGGATGGATTTGGGGGGGGGTAAGGCTAGGAGGAGGGGTGGAAAGATTCTCCATCAGCCAGTCTGGAGGAGCAGTGGCGCAGAAGGAGGGGGGCAGGACCCAAGGTGGAGTTTGGGGACCAAATCTGTCCAGTGAGTCCATTTCAGTTTTCCCAGCATTTATAGTCTTCTGAATGGGCGGCAGAATCACATAAAGGCTATATTGTCCTCTCCGTGCACACATGCAATTCCCATTAGCATTACTGGAGCTAGATGGACTCCGAAAAGAGAATATACCCTCAAATAACTTTCATGGAGGTTTTGATTTCTCGATATGTATGAGGTGAAAGCAAATTAGTCAAACCGAGCTCTGATAACAATTGCATTCTTCCCCACGGAGGAAGAAGAAAAGAGACAAATCATTGGCACTTCCATCCCCCTACACACATATACACACCTGTCCCCCCACACTTGAAATGCCCCCACATGCCATTTTCCTAATTTCACCAACTGCTGTGAACTAAGAGATAGTTGGGAGGGGGATGGGACTGGAGGATTCTGGACAATAAAAGCTCTGACACTTGAGAGCAAACTGGGGGCTAAAACTGGCCACCTTCTCTCTTCTAAATCTCCCCTCACCTGTCCATCATCCATTCTGAAACCTGAGGTTTGTAACTGCAGCCACTGGGAAGATGCCCAGGGCCACAGCATCATAGAGCAGAGGGCAGCTAGCAGAGATTACTGGCGTGTATAAGTGTTTTTTTTTTTTTAAAGAGTAGGTGGGGAAGTGTGATTATTTAATTGAAGACATTTTAGAAATCAAGGTCCCAGTAAGTTTAGAGTGAGCACCATCTCAATGGAACACTGTTTGTTCCTGCCATGAGAGATTCAAAATACTTCTCTCCCAGGCTAAGTGCTATTTGATAGGAGACCCACTGTTCCTTCTTGTCCTCCAGGACCCTTTCTGCTTCATAATGAACTGGAACGCTAGGCCTAAATACATTTCTGTGGAGATATGTGCAATCCTCATCATTCTTGGCCTTGGAGACTGCGTCCAAACTTTGGTCTCTATAATGCTGACTGTCACTTTGTTCACAGTGTCTTTTAGGAAAAGTTGATTTCAAAGTCTCTCTTCACTTCTTTTTTTAAATTTTAAAAAATTTTTATTTTTTTAAATAGTTTTTATTTATCAGATATATGCATGGGTAATTTTACAACATTGACAATTGCCAAACCTTTTGTTCTAATTTTTCCCCTCCTCCCCCCCCCCACAGATGGAAGGTTGACCAATACATGTTCAATATGTTAAAGTATAAATTAAATACAATATATGTATGCATATCCAAACAGTTATTTTGCTGAACAAAAAGAATCTGACTTTGAAATAATGTACAATTAGCCTGTGAAGGAAATCCAAAATGCAGGTGGACAAAAACAGAGGGACTAGGAATTCCATGTAGTGGTTCAGTCATCTCCCAGAGTTCTTTCACTGGGTGTACCCTCTTCACTTCTTAATGCTGAATATCACTTTGCTCACAGGGTCTTTTTAGGAAAAGTTGATTTCAAAGTCCCTTTTCTCTTCTATTTCTTAGAATCCCTGGTTTTCTTTAAGATGCAATTCAAATGCCATCTTCTACATTTGTATCAAAACTTATTTCGTATCTATTTTAGAAGTTTTGTGTGAATGTCTTCCCAGCTCTTAGAATATAAGCTCATTGAGATCAGAGACTATTTTATTTTTACCTTTATCATTCCAGTGACTATTTATGGGTGTCATGTAGGAGGCTGTGCAGTGTTCTGAGATTTGATGAAATCAGCAAAATATCATAGACACACTGGAGCATCTGGATTATCCCATGGCCAAAGGGAATCCTTCTTCAATGTGATCTCTGTATAAGTTATTCTCCATGACAGCAGTGAACCTTTTGATGAGCATACATTTCCTTATTGTTACACATCAGTGGATATTAATAATCAGTCTTAATACCTAAATCAGGAAAGAATAAAACCAAAAAAAAAGAAAACTCTATCCTCATATGTCAAATCAAAAGATGTTAATCATTAGAGGGCTACTGAATAATTCTATCCATATCATTCCTTCTTTCAAAGATATTTGTATGAGATTTAACATGTGCATTGCTATATCTTTTTGGTAGATAACCTTTAAGGAAGCACTTTCTTTACATTGAGGTGTACTACACAGACATGTTATTGTTTTTCAAATGTCTGTAGATCCTATGATGGTTAGAAAAGTATAAATCATAAAAACATTATTGGATTCATAGTAGTTTTTTTGTCTTCATTCGTTTTTTCAATCAATGGCCACCAATAGATCAATTAGGTCATGTGAGAAATCTTCACAGTTTATTTGGTTAGGTAGGTTCTTTCAGTCCTTAAAAGCCTAAAAATTAGAAATGCTCAATAACCAGCACTAAAATCTATCCTTCTTACTTTCACATCTCTCCTAGTTCTTAAAGCCTGTGATAACATTTGGAAGATTATACCAATGTGCTTTAAATAAATGGGATAAATTATTATTAAAATAAATTAAAATGAGTAAAATAAATAGGAGCATTTATGCTCACCTACCATCAAGGAAAAGAACTGAGATTTCCAAACTGTTGGGCACAATTAACTATTTCACAAAATAAGAGAAAAATGTGCTTTTTTTGGTGGGAAGAGGTAATAAAAAAGATCAAATAAGAAGATCATGAGAGGATCGAATAGTGATCCTAATGGAAATCAGTTTTTATCTGAAGTTCTATTCCATCCTTTGAACAAGCAAGACAGAAATAGATGGGAACATTGAACTTAATGAAGAAATATGCAAAGAATATGCTCTGAGAAAATTATTAAGATCTCTAGTAGAAAGTGGTTCTAATGTGGTGGAGAAACAGGAATAAATACAGGGAGCCTTCCCTACCCCTACAACTTTTCCAAATGGATCTAGAAATACACCAGACAAAATGTTGATTGCAAAGTCAAAACAAAAATCACAATGAGTCATTTTTCCATCCAAAATTGTCATAGGGGAGATAGAGTATTCTATAAATCCTGGGGGAGAAAACTGGCTAAGAGTACCATTTGTTGAGCGTTTCAGTACAAGGAGAGTCTCTATAACAGGACAAGAAAACCCAGATCCAGAAAAAAAAATGGCCTAACTCTGTGAAGGGTAAAGGAATAGATGTCAAATATCTGAAGTATAGCTCATTCTCCAAATCTGGGTCACAGATCCAGAATGGACTAAGAAGGGAACTTTCACTTAGAGGTGGTTTTCCAGTGAAGAAAGCAGAGGAGGTCTATGTACTCATATGGAATAAATTAAGAGGTAAAGAGCAACGTATGGCTTACACCCCAAGGAGCAGCTCAGGGTCTTGGTTTCAGCTTACAACCTGTAGAGGAGCAACCAGAATAAAAACACCAGGCCAAATGGAAGCCTACAATTCCATCATTCTGAACCATCAGAGCTCCCAGTTGACTTAAAGTGGCTTAGTCCAACAACAATCTGTTGCAAGTTCAAGTAGTACAGGCCCAGAGGTACGTAGCTGAGAACCTAAGTGAGGAATTTGCAGAGCTTGCAACATAAGGACAGAAATGAGACTGTGCTCTACTGAAAGTTTGCAGATCTCCATACAAGCTAATCCTGAGAGCCTAGAATAACACAATACTCAGTAGCCCAAGACTGAAACAACAAGCCACAAGAGGACACATGCTTAAGCAAACATTGCTTCCAGAATACAGATTTCACTCCTAACATAAAATATGAAATCAAGAAAGAACAAATAAAAAGAATAGGACTAAAAGAAACAAAAGTGACAAAGATGATCAAAGCACAAAGCCAGCAGAAAAGTGTGACTCCAAGACATCCATAAGCAAAGCTTTAGAGAAAAACACAGTTAAAAGTTCAAGTTCAAATAGAAGTTCCAGAAGAGAAAGAGCAAGAGTTTTTAAAGTTTAAATTTTTTTTATAAATGATATGAGGAATAGAAAAAAAATTGGAAAATAAGTAAGAGTTATGGAAGAACAAATTGAAAAGGGAAATAAATAATAATTAGGAACAAGAATTAGTAAACCTCATCCATGCAACAAACTCTCAGAAAATTAGAATGGCCCAAATAGAAGTTAATGACTCCCTGAGGCAACAAGAAATGTTAAAGCAAAGTCAAAAGCCTTAAAAAAATTTAGAAGAAAGGATAGATTGTATCATAGTAAAAATAACTGCCCTGGAAAAAAGATCAAAAAAGATAATTGAAGTATCATTATATGTAAAAGTCATAGTCAAAAAAAAAAAAAAAAAAAGGAGCCCAAATACCACATTTCAGAAATTACAAAAGTAAACAACTCAGCTATCTTAAAATCAATGAATAAAATAGAAATGAAAGAAACAAAAAGAAATAGAAACTCCTGAGAGTTTCTCAAACTACTAGAAACCAATGTACCAAATAATAACTGTATTTATTTTGGAAATGTACCAAATAAAATAAATAAAAACTAACAGGAATATCATAGCCAAAATTCAAAGTCTCCAGGTCAAAGGAAAAATATCACAAAAGAAAGAATTCAAATATGGACAATTTATAGTTATACTCAAATTAGCATCCAACACTATATAGGAGTAGAGAGCTAGAATATAACATTTTAGAAGGCAAACAATAAAAGCTTGCCTCCAAGAATAATTTATCGAGCAAAACTGGACATAATCCTATTCGGGACAAACATTTTTAATGAAATAGAGAAACAATAAACATATATGATAAAAAGATAAGAGCTGCATGAAACACAGGCTCCAAGAAAAACATAAAAAGGTAAACATAAGGTAACAATCATAAAGGATTAAACAGGTTAAGCTGTTTACATTCCAATGTTGGAGATGATTCACATGTGCCCTCTAAACACTGTCATCATCAAAAGATATAGAGCTAGTCTAATTAGACAGGACAGGACCACAATCTGGTACAGAGTAAATTGATTGGTTGACTGCCTGACATTTGGATACAGAAGTACATTTCACTTAACAAGGAAATGATATGAAAAAAGGAGGAAAAGGAAAGAGGAAAGAGAAGGGCTAGATTAAGGGAGAGATTGCAAAATAATTCTAAGGATATACAAAAATATTTATAACAGCTCTTTTTGTGGCAACAAACAATTGGAAACTGGGGAATACCCATCAAATTGGGAAATAGCTAAAGAAATTATAGTATTTAAATGTGATGCAATACTATTGCTCTCTAAGAATTGATAAAAGGAATAGTTTCAGAAAAACCTGGGAAGATTTATATGAACTGCTACAGAAAGAAGTGAGACAATTTCTAAAATGACAGTGACATCATAAAGAAGGAAGGAAGGAAAGAAATAAGGGAGGGAGGGAAGAAGGAAGGAAGGGAGACAGAGAGGGAGGGAGGGAGAAAGGAAGGAAAGAAGGAAGACTGTATTAATGTGTACTAAATGCCAGACACTGTTATGCGCTTTATAAATAAAATATTATTTGAGTCTTACAATGTATAGTTAGTGCTTATTTAATTGAAATCACTAACAGAAAATCAAAAGGAATTATTCAATAGAATCACTAATATACATGCTCTTCTTCCCAGGAAGGAAGGAAGGAAGAAGAAGAAGAAGAAGAACAAAGAAGAAGAAGAAGAAGAAGAAGAAGAAGAAGAAGAAGAAGAAGAAGAAGAAGAAGAAGAAGAAGAAGAAGAAGAAGAAGAAGAAGAAGAAGAAGAAGAAGAAGAAGAAAGAAGAAGAAGAAGAACAAAGAAGAAGAAGAAGAAGAAGAAGAACAAAGAAGAAGAAGAAGAAGAAGAAGAAGAAGAAGAAGAAGAAAGAAGAAGAAGAAGAAGAACAAAGAAGAAGAAGAAGAAGAAGAAGAACAAAGAAGAAGAAGAAGAAGAAGAAGAAGAAGAAGAAGAAGAAGAAGAAGAAGAAGAAGAAGAAGAAGAAGAAGAAGAAGAAGAAGAAGAAGAAGAAGAAGAAGAAGAAGAAGAAGAAGACTGGTCAACACAATATCTAATGCAATTCCAAAAGTATTATGATGAAACCTACTATATACAAATAGAGAAATGACAAGATCAAAGATTAAAGATTGCTTTTTTTTTTTAATCTTTTCTCCCTTTCTCTTCCTCTCTTCCTTTATTTTTAACATGGCTAATGCAAGAATTTGTTGGGCATGACTACATAAATTTGTAATGGGTTTTGTTTTCCTTGCCTTCTCAATGGGAGGGAAAGGAAAAGAATTTGGAACTGAAAATAAAATAAAAATCAGTTTTTAAAAAGTTAACCTATCTTGGTTTTTAACCTCTTATCACCTATACAAATTACTACTAGAAACCTTATCTTCTCTGCTGCCAGGATGGTAGAGAGAATGTAGATGATGCTGACTTGGTGGACTTGGAAAGAAAATCAATCAGATGAAGATAGTCAGAATCCAACTACTTTGTAACAGTTTACATTGGTAAATGTAGCAAAAAGAATTTTCCCAAGTTCTGGAATCTCCTAGTTCAAAGGGACTTGAAAGGCCATCAAATCCAACCCCTAAATCCATAGGAAGCCCCTATACATCTTAACATAATTCATTAACAAACTATCAATGTCAGTTTTGGTGGGAGAATTTGTGCAAAAAAAAAAAGTTATAAAAAGACATGAAATGAAGAATCATGAAAGAGATTCAAAGAGCTTTAAACTTGTGAAGAAAGTCAAGAGGTTGAACTTTAGGAGGGGAAATTTTTAAGGGGATTTGAGAAGTTGCAGGACTCAAGATATAGGAAGAGAAAAGGAGTGCAAGGATTTAAGATGAAGGAGATAGATTTGAAGTGAAGGGAGACAATATGAAAAGATGATGGTGAAGGATTAAGAAGGATTTGAGTTGCTTTAACTAAAGAGGAGATAAGAGAGCAGGAGAAAGGCTCAAGATGATGAAGAAGGAAAAAGAAGAAAGGGATATGCAAATCCATGGGGAGAGTAGACTTTAATGTAAATTATAATGATAATGAGGTGGATGTGTAGAGAACTCTGGTGGCAAAGGCATGCTTCCACGCCCAGACCCTGGTTGTCCTTTTTCCCCTTCATGAAGAAAGGAGCTTCTTTATCTCATAGGTGGGGCTTTCTTCTGGGCTCTGAGGATCTGTAGCTTTCTGAAGTTCATGAAAGTTGACATTTCTCTCAACCATTATCGGTTGCTGATGATACTCCCATAATTCAGCTCCCACTGTTAGTGGGACCTCTGAAACTCTTGAACTCAGAAGGACATTCTCACACTTCAATCAATACACATTGACCTAATATCAAGAAAGAGTAAGGATAAAGAAGCATAAGTAGTCAAGTGTTCACAGCCATTGCAGCTCTCCGTCTCCATTCTAATTCTCAGTGAAGCACATCAAATCAATATTGCCTCCTTGCAGCAGCAAGTAAAAAATAAAACTGGGAAGGGACAGGTTGCCTCTTTGAATATATCTTCAGTTCCATCTCAGCAACCCCTTTGTCATCAGTTCTTCCAGGTCTTTGGTCAATTAGGAGACTTTTCATCATCATAGAGCATTGGATCCATATATCCACATGCATGTTCACAAACAGGATCTCCTCAAGTTTCCACATTGTCACCTGGATTGAAATCAGGAAGGGACTAGAATTAGTTCTTAAATGTAAGCAAGTAAGCTGGACTTTGATTCCTGATGAATTCTAGGATATGTTATAGGGTATCTAGAAAAAAAAAATTGGTCACCACAGAATATTACTTAATCAGGAATAAGTCATAATAGATTAACTTCATGTTCTTTTTTATAAGGTTATTAGACAATAGATCAAAGAAATGCTATCATTATAGTTTGCCTCAATTTTAACAAAGCATTTTACAAAGTCTTTTTTGATGTTTGTGCAAAAAAAAAAATTAGTGAGATTATAGACTAGATGATATGTAGATCATATAATTAAACATATTCAAAACAAGCTATATGGCCATTACCAAAAAGTAAGCTTTAATGGTTTAATATACTTCCCTGAAAGGAGGTCTCTAGGGAAATGCATCCAGAACCTTGCTTGGCTCTCAGCTATTTAACATTTCTATCAATAACTTGGAGAGAAGTATAGATGGCGCACTTATTGCAGATAACACAAAGCTAGAAATGATAGTTCAGTCACTTGATGACAAAGTCAAACTTCAACTAGGACTGGATAGGCCAGAAGACTAGCTTAAATCAAATACTGTGAAGTTTAAGGCATAAACATAATGTCTTACATGTGGATTTGTTTTTTTTAAATCATTTCCATGAGGACAAGATGAGGGAAGAATAGCTAGATAGTAATTCAACTGGAAAAGCTTCATGATGTTAACAGTCAAGATTACAAAAGAAGACCAAAGCTAATGAGATTAAATTTTATAGTTTTATCTGTGGGTAAAAGAAAGACAATTTCACAAGTCTACTGTGGGAGGGGAATGATTAGATTAAGCTTCATCTGGAAAAGATATTGAAATATTAATAGATTGCAAGCTTAAATTAGCCATTGAGTCCACAAGCATTCATTAAGTGCCCATTATTTGCTAAACACTGTGGTCAGCATTGAGGTTCAAAGAAAGGCAAAATAAAATAGTTTTCTGCTCTCAAGGACATCATTGTCTACTGGAGATAACATGCCAACAACTACGCACAAATAAGATGTATCCAAGATAACCTGGAGTTAATCCACAAAGGGAAAGCATCAGCATTAAGGGAAACTGAGAAAGGGTTCTCAGAGAAGAGAGCTTGAAGGAAGCCAGGGAAGCCAGGAGGCTGAGATGAGGAGCCAGAGACAACCAGTGAAAATGCAGTTGAGAAATGGAGTATGTTAGACAAGAAACAACATAGTGTCAGTATCACTGGATTACATAGTACATGGAGGGGATAAGATAGAAAAAGAGTATAGGGGCCAAGTTATGAATGACTTTGAATGTAAAATTTAAAAGATTATATTTGATTTCGGAGTTGATAGAGAGTCACTGAAGTTTATTGAATAGAAAGAATATTTACTGTGCTTCAGTAGCCTTATTGAATGAAGGAAAGATTGGAGTAGGGAGAGATTTGAGGCAGGCAAACACCATAAAATAGCAAGCTATTGCAGTGCTCTAGGCTTGAGGAGTTGACCCTACACCAGGATAGTGGTAGTGTCAGAAGAGAAAGTGAGCATATATGAGATATGTTACAAAGGTAAAATCAATAGGACTTGGTTACATATTTCAAAGGTAAAATAGGACTGTGAAGGTGGAAGAGGAGAGAGCTAGGAGCTGAGAATGATACCTAAGTTGTGAACATGGGGGACTGAGAGAATGTTTGTGCCCTTGACAATAATAAGGAAATTCAGAAGTGGGAATTGTTTAGAGGGAAAGATAATGAATTCAATTTAGAACATGTTGAATTTAAGATGTCTACATTTGAGATGTCTGACAAAAATTTGGAGATTTGGGTCTAAAGGTTAGAATAATGTTAGGACTTGATAAATAGACCTAAGACTTATTAACATAGAGGTAATGATTGAACCCACAGGTTTTGATGAGATTAGCAACTGAAATAGTGTAGAGGAAGAGGAGAAGAGAGTCCAAGAGAGAACTCTGTGGAATATTCATGGCTAGCAGGTATAATGAAGATGAAAATCAAGGAAATGAGACTGAGAAGAAGCAGTTGGATAGGTAGGATCAGAGAACTGAGAGAGTTTAGCATCACAGAAGACAACAGAAAGTATCATGGGAAAGAGGATGATCCACAGTATTAAATGCTACATAGAGGCCAAAGATGTTGAGGATTTAGAAAAAGACACATTAGCAACAGCTTAATATGGCAAACTGCATTTAAACATATATGATGCCCACCATTGGTGTTATGCTCAATCCTAGAAAGATTAAATTTAGAGTTTTGTCTTTTTAGCTCCTGGCACCACAGTTAAGGAAGCTGGAGATAACCCAGAGAATGAAAACCAGGACAGTGATAGAATTTATGCCATATGAGGCCAAAGAAATGTTTAGAAAAGGGGGAATTAACTTAAAGAAGATAACACTTGGGGAGAAGGGAAGAATCACAGCAGGATTCTAGTATTTGAAAAGTTATTACATGAAAAAAGAATTCCAGTTGTTCTGGAGGCTCTAGGAGGAAGAACAGAGAGTAATGGGTGGAAGTTGTAAAAAGTTTCAGTTAGGACTAATGTCAGGAAGACCTTCCTAACAATTAAAGCTAACTTCCAGTGGTATGAGCTACCTTGGGAAGTCGTGTTTCTCATTACAGATGCTATCTGACCACTTTGGAGCATCTTCTAAAGGGGATTCTTGTTCCAGTATAGATTAGACTTGGTGGCCATTGAGATTTCTTCCATCTCTTAGATTCTGTCATTCACTGGTCATCTCTCCTATGCCTGGAGAGCACTCATGAAAGGGAACTAACCATCTGTTGCAGTCTATTCTGTGGCTAAATTGCTTTAATTGTCAGAAATTTTTCCTAACATCAAGGCCAAACTTGCTTCTTTACAATTTCCATCCTTGTTCCTCATTCTTCTTCTGGGACCAAGAGGAACAAATCTAATTTCTTCCACAATTAGAATTTTAGATACTTAAAAGACAGCTGACATATCCCCCTGAGTCTTCTCTTCTCTCAAATATCTTATTCCTTTAATTCAAGGGATTTTAACAATGGGATGTTTCCATCAGGCTCCAAGGAGAGCTGGCATTCGAGAAGATGGCAGCTGCAGTTTGACTCACCTGGCACATGCTGCCTCCTGTCTCTCCCTTAGAGTGCCTTACCACTTCAGTTAGGGAGAAGATTTCCCCCAGAATAACCAGATTTATAATTTTTAACTTGAAAATGATATATTGCTATTTTGGTTTGATTTAGAGGCAAAATACTTCCACTTCCTAAAAATTAAGCTAGTTTTAAAAATAAAATACCCTCAATCAGCACTTTGGCTCCCTAGCCTGCAGCTGTTCAAGCTAAGGCAACTGTCAGGCTAGGGTTGGGGTAAGTGTAGATAGAGCTCAGAAATACAACTGAGGCAAGGCAATGTGGACATTTTCCCTATGGCGGATATGGGAAGGAATTTCCTTTCCATAGTCATCCAGAGAAAAACATTCTAACTCCCACAAACCTGTGGGAGGTTGGAGGTAAAATACATTACAGGAAAGGGAAAAAGGAAAAGGGTCTTGGGCCTTTGGAGGAATGGAGAAGAATGGACTACCATTCTGCAATTGACTACAGTTGTCTTGTGTCGCCATTGTCATCTCCTAATTACTTCCCCTAATTACCCCTGTCAAGTACATATTTTTTCTGCTGCCAGTGAAGTCCAATTGTTTGGTCCCCAGTAGGGAAAAAAATCTATTACTCCTCGAATGAATAAATAAATGATCTAAATGGATCAAGTCAAAGAATGCTCTTGGAAATCCAGCCCTCTTTTGCCTCTAACCCTCATCGCCTATTCTGTCCCTGGATTTTGCTCTTATCTCCTCTGAACTATGACTCATCTGTGCTTGTAATACTAGGTAGTAAGTACAGCCATTGGAACAATAGTTGATTTTTTTTTCTTGTCCCCATATATCATATTATGTAGAGTTGTCCCATGAGTGAGCTGGGGAGCTTATTGGTCCTGAATTTTCTTTCAAGGCCGTTATGGTCATTCAATACAATTCATCAAGCATTTATTTATCACCTACTATGGACCAGGCTCTCTAAGAAAAATGAAATAGCTTCTTCCCCACATTCTATTGATGAGAAAACAATGGGTACCCTGAGAAGTAATGATAAAATATATGCAAAAGGCACCAGAAACAGCCCCAGTCCTACATGGTTGCCAGACCTGACATCTGTCCATCTGTTGGAGAGCAGAAAAATCATCTCAACTCCACAGATTCCATTCTGTCAGAGGGGATTAAATTATGAACAACCACAGCATACAGGAGCAACCAAAGAGAGACCCTCATATAGTTGGGAGGGAGGAGGCAGAAGAGGGAAGGCTAAGAAATCAGTTAAGGAGAACACATTCTCTGATCAGCAGCCGACAGGTCCCAAATAGCTGATCCTCAAACTCAGAGACATGCTCTCTGTCTCTGTGGTGTATGCCATTCGGGATTTTAATTGCATGTTAAGCTTTGTAATTTGTTGCTGTCACTTAGGTTAATGTGCTGTGCTAATATTTATTCTGCTCCTAATTAAGCACCTTATTACCGTTATTGCCCGTTTATCTTAAACTTTGCCGTCTGGCTCAGCTCTCCTGTGCAGGAGGCTTCATCTTCTAGTATAGCAATATCAACAATTCATACACAAGGAGTTTGAAAGTTTACAAAGGCCTTTACGTACATGGTCTCATTGACTGTCCCAAGCTCCCTGGGAAAGTGGGCACTCCAGATCTTTTTATCCCCATTGGACAAATGAAGAAATACCCAATGCATAACATATATGGATATGCATATAATATATAGATATTATGGGACTTGCTCAATAGAGTTTGTAAGATTCTAAAACAGGATGTGGACCTTGTTTTCCCTTGACTGGCAGTAATATGTAGCAGGGCATAGAGTGCTGAATCCGAAATAGGACTTAAATTCAAGTGTTGCCCAAAGTCACCAGACTAATAAATGTCAGAGGCTTGCTTCATTGAAGAGTTTTAGAGGGGGAGTAATGTCCAAAGAAACTGGAAAAATAGGTTGTGATCAAAGTGTTAAGGGCTATAAAAACCAAATGGATGAATTTGCATTTTATCCGAGAGACAATAGGGAACCACTGGAATTTACTGAATAAGAACGAGTGACATGGTCAGATATTCAACAAAGGAGATATTTCCATTACATAAATTTGGACCTACATCCAAATCTCAATCTTTAACTTTTCATGAATTCAAGGACTTCTCATTGATAAATGAGATGATGTATGCATTTTCTAAATTGTAAAATGTGATATTGACACCAATTATCATCATCATCATCATCATCATCATCATCATCATCATCATCATCATCATTTCACCTTAACTGATGGGTCATACTACAATAGAGTTCATTCTTTTTTTTTTATTTTATAATTATAAAAAATTTTGACAGTATATATGCATGAGTAATTTTTTATAACATTATCCCTTGTATTCATTTTTCCAAATTTTCCCCTCCCTCCCTCTACTCCCTCCCCTAGATGACAGGCAATCCCATGCATTTTACATATGTTACAGTATAACCTAGATACCATATATGTGTGTAAATCCAATTTTTCTTGTTGCACGTTAAGTATTGGATTCCAGAGGTATAAGTAACCTGGGTAGATAGACAGTAGTGCTAATATTTTACATTCACTTCCCAGTGTTCCTTCTTTGGGTGTAGTTGTTTCTGTCCATCATACAATAGTTCATTCTTATATGAATGTCCTCAAAAAGCTTTCCCATAACAGATTTATAGGATGATGGGAAGAATCTATTCAATCAAGTCCCCTAATTTTACAGATTAGGAAACTGAAGTCTAGGAAATAAAATTGATTTGTTCCAGGTGATTCTGGTCACAGGTTGCAATCCTCTAACCCCACTTCAGCAGGTTCTACCAAGGAGTAAGGCTTCAATTAAGAACTTGGTCCTAGACTAAAGAGTTATCATCCGTGTGCCAGCCCAGCTATATTCAGAAAATCTCATCATTAAAATGATAAATTTTATAGAGCCAGAAATTCTCAATGTCTTGTGCTTTGACATGTGTATGGGGTGGAAAGACCACTCAGACCAGTACAGTAGCAGATTCTTTAGCCCCATGGAATCATAGAATTATCATTAGAAGAGAACTTAAAGGTCACCTAGGTCAGCCTAGCCCCTAACTTCACCAATGATGAGATCAAGTTCCAAAGAAATCAAGTGGCTTCTCCATAGCCATACTATGAGAAAGTAACTGAAATAGGACTTGACTCCAGCTTGTCTGGAGATCCAAAATTCTTTCTGCTGTTCTACATTGCCTAATATTTATCATTATTCTTCATATTATCCTTTCTTTTTTTTAACTCTTTTATATGCCAACATATTAACCATATATGAACTATCATGGGAAGGTTTGGAATTTATAATTAGTTTTTTAAAAATTGTACTAGATTGTTCTTTGCCCTTTCCCAGTTTTCGTTGTACAAAAATAGCCAATGCATGGCATATATGGATATGCAGATTACATTCCCTTTCACTTCAGTAACTTAAATTCCATCAAAAAAAGGTCAAAGATGATTGCCAAAGGATTTGAATATTTCAAAGACTCCAGTTATATTGGGTAGCATTTTGTTCTACCAAATTAAATGCTTACTTATTTATGCTTCAACAAATACTAAACCTAGCTAGATATTGTGTCCTTTACATTTTTCTGTGAATTGAATTATGGCTGAGATGTGTATCTGCTATGGAATATCTGTGGAGTAGCATGGAATGTCATTTATGGAGAATATTATTTGTAAAGCCCCTCTTCCCTTTTAAAGCTCTTATTAAAAAATGCTCTTGGTATGTTGCAAGAAAATTGTTCCCATAAATATTTTACATAAATAAGAAATTTTAATATGGATCATAATTACTGATATTATTTCAATTTCCCTTTTTTTAGGAAAAGAGAAAATCCAAGATTTCCTAAGCACATAAAACTTTGGTGTCCGTACTTCTTTCAGAAATTTTAAGAACTAATTAATTCATCAGTACCCTCAAAATTGAGTGCTTCCCTCACTTCTAGCACAAATCCTCTTTGGGTATATTTGGTCTAGTTCCACTGCTTTTCTCCTCCACCTTTTTCTTTCTTTCTTCAGTACAATTTCCTTTCCATATACACGCAGTTTTCAAATGATAAAGATGGAGGCCAAATTTAGTCATTCTAGGGTCCTGAATAGTGAAGAGTTTGCTATTAAAATTTTGCCAACTTTTTGTCTATTTATAACTCTTTTTCTAATTTCATTTTTAAATTCCATCTAAGACGACTTGCTTAATTGGAATTATCTGAAATTTTTCTTTCAATTGCTTTTTTATTCCATTTTTCATGCTGCTTTGTGAGGAAATAACAATAACAGTAACAGCTAACATCTCTATTGTGTTTACTATATGCCAGGCACTTAACAAATATTATTTCATTTGATCCTCACAAAAACTCTTGGAGACAGATGATATTTTTTTTCTATTTTGCAGAGGAGGTAACTGAGACACAATTTAAGTGAAATTAAGGGTCCTACAATTAATAAGTGTCTAAAGTTGGATTTAAATTCAGGACTTCCTGTCTATTCACTGATTCACCTGGCTGGCTTCTCTGTAAGATTTTAAAAATGAATTTATGTTCTAAATCAGTGTGGCCTTTGACTGATATGTTTTCCACTTAGAAGTTGTGTTTCATGACCAAGATTTTTGGGGGACTCCTTTGGTCTCGATTTATTTTGGCTAAACTTCTACATGGAATTGTCATACTTTGTGCTGATTTCCTTGCCCTCCTTTTAGGGAACATTTCCTATCTATTAAGACATAATCAATTTCATTATCATGGTGTCATTTGGTTTGTGTCATATTCTGCAGTTTCTAATTGTTTTCTCAACTAAAACATCAATAAAGCAAAACCAAGAGGTTTTTGTGCATTCTATAAGTCTTCAATTCCTTGCATTCCCTACTTATGAACCATATCTTCTAATATATTTTCTGCCACTCTTTCCTAATATTATATTTTACATTGATATCAATAAGTATCAAAGAGATAATATGAGGTTTTTGCAAATCTTAAGGTGTTAAATAAATATAAGCTATCATCATCAGTTTTAGAAGATGTCCTAGGGTCTTTTAAAGAATTTTGTTACTTTTTTATCCTCTGTAACCATTGCTTTCATGAATAATTTGTATTTCCCATAGTGATTTGTTTTCAAATATTCACCTGGAATATTATCATATGCAATAATGAAATTTCCCAGGATGATGGAAATAATGGTAACTGGAGCCTTTTGGCACATGACAAAAATCAACTTCATCTACTCCTTTATTTGTGGCTTCAAAAAAGAGCCTATGAATCATCTTCCCAATTAGCTGCAATTTCCTTTTATCTCCTCATTTTATTTATAATTTTAAAATGCCAAGATTAATGTAATACAGTTTCTCCAATTTTTAGATCCATTCACAGGTCATTGGTCAAGGATCTCGCATTTAGAATGGTAACAGCTGAATCACTATTTCAGACAGTCTAAAAACTAAGTTATTGTTATCACCTTCTGACTGTTCTTCTATCACTCAACCACACCCCTACAGAAACAGAGAGGGACTGCCCAAGAATGAGGATCAAGGCCAAAAGCCTTGAATGTTTAACTTACTGATGATGAACACCGCTGTGTTTAATCTTTGGAAATCAGAGATAGTCTCCTTCCAGGATTATGCCCAAAGCCTTTCTAGCTGGGTAGAACTACCACTCCCCTGGCCCTCAGGAATCCTAGATTACTTCTGTAACATTTTTGAAGCATAATGAGTTGGAATACAAAATTATAGTCAATATGAAATAGATCATGGAAACAATGAACAAATATTAATAAAATATCTATTTAATGTGTAAGACTCTAATAGAAACTAGGGAAAATAAAAGTTGGTTGGTAATATGATTTATTCATGCTTCAAGGAAAAGTGAATAGAGGAATTTTGAGAGAAGAATCTTCAGAAAGGTTCATCTGGATGTTTTCTTTAGCAATAGATTCACATTTTAATGCTTTTAAGGTATTGGGTACAGGTTGGCATCCATTTTCCCAGGTGTACACATATTACCCCAGTGCTAAGACTGTGCCTGAGACCCCCAGCTAGAACACACACACACACACACACACACACACACACACACACACACACACAGATAAACTCCACATAAATCAAGCTGAACTCCAGCCAAGTTCCCTCTGTCTATGAACCTTTGCCTAGATGTCCTATTTAAGCCACAATGCTGTCCCCCCTCCACCTAAAGGAGCTCCAAAAGAAGTTTCAAACTTTGTAGAGTAACTTCCCATAGATGGATGGCCTACTTCTGGGTTTGGGGATTGACTTAGTAGGGGTACATGATTGACTAGGGCCATCTATAGACCACTAACTCCTCTCTATCTCTGTGTATCCTTCAATAAAGGCTATTCCAGCAAACCAACCATGAGTCTGCACTATTGTATCAGGCCACAGGAATCCTTTAAACCTAGAACCAATACAGATGCCCACTCTGATCTGAGGGTTTTGGAAGAGGAGATTGTTAAGATCTCACATTGACAGGACCAAATTGCTAATAGCCTCAAAGAACCATTGAAGTAGCAAACTCCCAAACAGGCCCATCTAGCTAAGCCTCAGGGGGCTCGTCTCCTGGGGATGAACAGGGGGAGTGGCAGCCTGGGTTGGGGAAGAAACAAAATCCAGAGGCTCAAGGCCAGTGAGGTAGGTGCCCAAATATGGTTAACAAAGTGTGTTCTTGCAGCAGGTTACTATTCTCCCCTTGTCTTTTCATCCCTCCTGGGATTGAGATCGTTTTGTCATTTCCATATTTGCTGCTAACCTGACAACTAGTGTGTGCTTTCACACAGAAGAGTTAAAGAAGACCCCAGAATAGGAGCATTACAACAATGCAGCTTTAAAATCTACTTTCAACTATTGTTCGGTCCCTTTGCAAAGGAAACTTCTTACAGACTCTAAAGTGTTCTTTCATCTATCCCACTTTATGTGACCCAACCCTTCCACTTCCAGTTTTTGTCCCATCAAGCCTCCCCACCACCAAAAGATGTTAGATGCATTGGTTTGTATTAGACACTACCCCCCCACCACCCCACCATTTCATTTCCAATTTTTAAAATGTGTGCTAATTCTCTTTACCCTAATTCATTACTCATAATGGCCATTTGCATGTCCCCTGGAACTGAAATTATGGTTTTTTACAAGTGATATCTCTAAGGAGGGTTCTTTTTGTAAACTAGGCCCCTGGGTACCTTGGCAACAGATTAAAAAAAAAAATCCAGGACATTTCCTTCACAACAATCTCCTTCCATCTTAGAGTCTTTTGTTGAGTCTTTTCATTTTCAGATTTTCTTCCCAAGAAAGTAGGTAGATATAACCAGCGGCATTCCCACAGCCTTTTGTGAATGTCATAATGGCAGGATGCGCTGTTCAAAGGTGTGCTTGAAGGCGGCGATTTCCAGTTCCCTTTGAGTGGTCCAACATTCAGTCTCTCCTTTTGATTCTGGCTAAACAAAATCAAAGGTATAGCCCTTGAAATTAGAGATTTTATATGTGGCAAGTCCACGTTTCCTGTTTCTGTTGGCACTGGGAATCAGCAAGAACCAAAGCCCAGTGGAAGAAGACATGAGGGGTGGAGGAAAGGAGAGCACCCCCCGAGACCTCCCATGGTTTGCGCTAATTTGTCTTTAGTATTGTTTGTTAAGGGTCAAAATGTTCTGAGCTGATTTTACAATAATAAAACTTAGAGAATGTCACCCCTTGGAGTAGGCAAGAACCCAGAAGATAGCAGCAGGGAGGAAGACTGCTCTCCATGGTGCTGGAGGTAATTTCATTCCTCCAAAGAAAGTAGGACTTGAAAACAGTGACCACTGTCACATTCCTTTCAAAATGGATTTTGTGACTAACTAGAAAACCCTAAGGATCTGAGGATGGACAATAACCTGGGAATAAATCTGGATTTGTTACTTAGTACATGACCCTTGAGGAAAAATACAATGTTCTATATCAATTGCCCCTATATGAATTTTTGATCTTTTGGATCTTTGTAAGCCTAACTGTGGAGTAGATTGATTAAAAACACAAAGAAAATCTGCTACCCTTTCCCCCCTCAAAAAAAAATGTGCCATATCCAAATTGAATTAAGATAGCTTTGCCTTTAGCAAGTTTACTATAATAAATTTAGAAGTTTATTTTTTAAATTTATCTTATCTTTAAATCTCCCCAGCACCTAGCATGGTGAACCATATACAGTAGGCACATAATACATGTTTGTTGAATTGCAATCTGTTTGGTTGTTACATCATTTGTTTATCTGGAAAAAAAAATGAATTGAGAGGCCCTGGAATCAGGAGGACCTGAATTCAAAACCAGCCTCAAACACTTAATACTTTCTACCTGTATGACCCTGGGCAAATCACTTAACCCCAATTGCCTCACAAGAGAAAAAAAAAGATTAAAAAACAATTGAAAGAATCATAAGGAGTTATTCATCTGGATGTAAATCAGACAAAAATGAAGACTGAGTCTTTCCCTGTAAGGATTTGCATTGATGAGTCAGTTCCAGGGAAGGACTGAAACAGGTCCATGAATTTCTTAAGCACCTCCTGTATATAGATCACATACTAAGTGCTTAGAAGATTCAAAGCAAAATAAATTAGAAAATAAAAATTCATTTGCCAAGGTCAGTCATCCTATATCAATCAGAATATAGCATACTGCAACTGGCTTCTTTCTCTTTTGCCTTCTCTTCCATTCCATTCCATTAATCTTCCTTTTTCTCCTCCTTCTCCTTTCCTTCTCCTCCTGCTTCCTTTCTCCTTCCTCTTCTTGTCACTTTTTATTTTCCCTCTCCATCAGGACCAACACTATTACTGTCTATTGGAATTCACTTGCATGTCATGGCATTATCTCCCTGATATCATGGTTCTCTTGAAGGAAATGAAGAATGAAGAAAAATTAATAACTGTGAATTAAATGTCCAAAGGAGGAAAAGCCCAAAAGTCCATGTTGGACCCTTAGGAAAAATATAAGACAAGGACATCATAGGGGTTAACAATAATGGTGATGAGAGAGACAGAGACAGAGAGACAGGAAAATTAGGAAATTAGGAAAAATACAAGATAAGATCATCATAAGGGGTTAACAATAATGATGAGAGAAACAGAAAAAACAGAGAGAAACAGAGATAAGAAAGAAAAAAAATTTTAAAAAAGGATGGAATCCAGGAGATAGGACTAGCTATGATGAGTATCTCTGTTATTAGCACAGCTTCCAGATCTCCAAACTTTGTCTTGCTATGGTTGTTTTTACTTTCCTTTGTATCCCAAGCATCTAACATAGTATCTGTGTTAAGTAAGTTAAGAGAGGAAATCCAAAATAGGTTTTTTGCCTCTTGTTTTTTTTTCTTTCTAATGTTTTTTTTTTCCTTTTGAGTCTGATTTTTCCTGCACAATATGATAAATATGGAAATATGTTTCAAAGTGTTGCTCATATTGAACCTATATCAGATTGCTTGCTGTCTTGGGGAGGGGGGGAAGTAAGGGAGGGAGGGAGAAAAAATTAGAACACAATGCCTTACACAAATCAATGTTGAAAACTATTTTTACATATATTTGGGAAAAGAAAAATGCTCTTGAGGAAAAAAAGGAAGGAAGGAAGGAAACACACATTTATTTAGTGCCTCCTATGGGCTAGGACAGCTGGGTGCCAAGTGGATACAACAACTCAGCCTGGAGCCAGGGAAATCTCAGTTCAAATACAATCTTAGACATTTACTAGCTGTGTGACTCTCAAATTACTTAAACCTCTGTCTGCCTCAATTTCCCAGCTGTAATACAGAGATAATAATAGCATTGACAATTGTGTGCCTTTCCAACAATGTCTTCAGTGTTTATTTGGTGTTTTCAGTCCCTTTTACTGACTTATGGGTAATGGTTTCTTTCTTACATGTTCCAATCTTTCTTAACTTTTCTGAGCCTCAGTTTACTTATCTGTAAAATAAGGGAACAATAGTTCTAGTACTTAATCTCTGTGTCATTTTGATACTAACATACCTAAAGCATTTTATCAGTGCTTTGTAAAGTCCAATGTTAATGTCAACTCTCATCCTATTGTACTTGAAGATTCTCAAAGTGAAGGCTGCCCAACAATCCTGAGGGATAGCATAGTAAAAAGTAGCACGAGACTCATTTAATTTATGCAGAATTGACATTTACAAGGGGAAAATGAATGGTCCATAGTCAAACAACTAAAAAGTTTAGTAGCCATAATTTGAGCCCAGTCCTCCTGATCCCAAGTTCTGTTTTTCTTACTATAGGAGCTGATATAATTCAAATATTAAAACTAGAGAATTCCAAGAGACTCATGTTCAACATAGAAGAAGGGTGGAGTGTTCTTAGAGTGGAATCTGGAAAATTCAATGGATAGAGCACTGGCCCTGGAGGCAGGAAGACCCAAGTTTAAATGCTGTATCAAGCATAAAATGACTTTATAATCCTGGACAAGTCATTTAATCTCTCTGTTCCCTGGTTTCTTCATCTGTAAAATGGAGAGATAAATTAAATAGCTTCCAAGCTACAAATCAATGATTCTATAGGATCAAGGATCCAATATGAATGAGGGCACACTAGACCCTCTCCAGAAGAAAGGGTAAGTATCTTTCAAGCTCATTTAAGAAATGAGGAGGTTCCCCTCATCTCAAAGAAGTGAGGTTCTCTGGGAATTCAATTCAACTTCTTATATAGGTCTGAATATGCTGAAGCATCAAAAAAGAAGGCAGTGGATAAATAAGACCACAACATGAGACTAAATGCCATGAAAATGTAACATTTGCTTTAAATCAAATTCTGAATTCAACAGTTCATCTCCCATCTCTGTGCAGTTGAAGGGATGACCACCCATGAGAGAAAATACTCTCCTATCTCTTTATCTGGCTTTCAGAACCTCCCAAAGCTCAGTCAAAGAGTCACCTCTTAACCATGGTCCTCTTTGATTTCCTACCTTCTACCTCTAAGAAAAAGTCCTCTTTCTCATCAAATTACCCCAAAGCTCTTTGTCTCCTAGACTCCTTTACTAGGAAGTATCTAGGCACGTATTGCATTCCTTCCCAACATTTATCCTACTAGAACATCAGTCTCATAAAGACAGAAACTTGGGAATTTGTCTTTGTCTCCCCAGAGGTGATCACAATGCCTGAAACATAGTAGATGCCCAATAGATGTCTGTGAAATTGGAATTTGCAAACTAGGCAGTCTGCTCCACAGGATAGATTTGAATTGTGGCCATTTCAGATTCTGCCAATGATTTTTGTCACTTGTGTGATGGTGGGTAAGTAATTTTACATTTCTTGACTTCAATTCTTCATCTCTAAAATGAGAGAAGGGGACTAGATGATCTCTATCATCTTCTGCTCAGATTGATGAGCCTGTAATCATTGTCAAGGATGGCACCTTACCAATCCACCAAATTCACCCACTATCAGCACCAGTGTGAGAGCAGAGGCAAAATGTTGAATGAGGCTACAATTTACTAATGCAGCTTTTAAAAAGATATCTTTTAGCAGCTGTTATAGAATCACTTTATTTTGAGAGGTTCAAGGGAAGAAACTTGTTCAGTCCTGACCCAAGAATAGAAAAGCTCTCTATACAATTCCCCCTCCACCAGACTTCAGGAGAACCACCCAGGGGGTCTGTGCAGCAGCAAGAAAGTCAAAAGACCTCAGGGTAGGGCTTGCTTCTCATGGGATTTCTAGTCCAATGTTATAGCTTCAAGGAGTTGGGGTGAAGAGGGGAAGAGGGAACTGTTGTAAGCTTCCAAAGCTTCTGTGGTTCATCCCTCAGTGAAAAACAATGCCATCTGGTAACCAGGGGCGAAGAAGGTGTTACATGAAGAGAGAGGAGTAGCATCTGTCTTCCCCTCTACCTGTGGGTCAGAATTCTTGATTAAGTAACTAGGAATCTGCCTTCAGCTAGGAAAGCAATTCTCTCCCACTGAAATTAGTTCAGCTTCCAGAAACTCTCTATATTTCTTCCCTTCATTGTCCCTTGAAAGAAACTGAAAATCCCTTAAAGATCCAGTCAACTGGGTCACCAGTTTAGTGACTTCTTTTCTCTATGATGTGCATCATAAAACATATCTAGAGATACATTAACCTTTCATCTTTAAAATACTCTTAATCTTTCTTTTCATTTATATGAAACAAAATCATATTATCAGATTTATTTTCACTTTCCCTAAATGAACTGAAACAATTATAAATGTGGAAGTGCTCTCTAAGTGAGATCTAGCTATTGTCATTATAAAAGAATGAATTTTTATTTCAATTTCCTCCCTAACTGATCTGGTCTCCAGATACCCACATTATTCTTCATAGATGGTTTAGATGAGGCAAAAATTAGGAAATGGGAAGAGGATATTTCATAATCAATAAACTCTTAACTTGGCAAGAAGTTATTAAGTGCCTACTAAGTTCCAGTTACTGTGCTAAGGACACAAAGGCAATAATTGGAAGGGAGAAAAGACCTTTCCTTTAAGAAGCTTTTATATCAGTTTGAGGGCTACAACAGAGTGAGAGACTGCTGTTTGTAGTAGCCCTTTTTGTGGTGGCAAGAACTGGAAACTGAGTGGATGACCATCAGATGGCTGAATAAGTTATGATATAGGAAAGTAATGGAACATTTTTGTTCTATAAGGAATGATCAGCAAGCAGATTTCAGAAAAGGCCAAAAAATACTTACATGAACCTAATGTTGAGTGAAGTGAGTAGAATCAAGAGAACAACAAGATTATGTGATGTTCAGTTATGATGGACTTGGCTCTTTTCAACAGGGAGATGATTCAGGGCAATTCCAATAGACTTGTGATGGAGGAAGCCATAACATCCAGAGAGAGAACTGTGAAGACTGAATATGAATCAAAGCCCAGTATTTTCACCTTTTTGTTGTTGGTTGGTTGGTTGAGTTTTTTCTTTCTCTTGTTTTTCCCCATTTTGATCTGATTTTTCTTGCACAGAATGACAAATGTTGAAGTATGTTTCGAGGAGTTACACATGTTTAGCCTATATTGGAATGCTTATTGTCTAGGGGAGGGGGAGGGAAGAAGAGAAAGAATTGGAACACAAAGTTTTGCAGGGAAGGATGTTGAAAACTATCTTTGTATGTATTTGGAAAAATAAAAAGCTATTATTATAAAAATACAACTTTAAAAAAAAAGAATAAAAGAGATAGAAAAAACATGGCAATTGATTGAATATAGTAGGCAGCAGGAATGGAGGAGGACATGGAATGAGAGTGAAGAAAGAATCAAGGATGACTAAGAATGGTGAGAGGGAATGATGGTCTAAAACAGAGTGGTAACCATATCGAAGATGAGAAAGGGACAGGTACAGTAGATGTGGGAATAGAACTGAGAAGACTTGGAAGCTGATTGGATGGGAGATTAATAGAAACAAGGAAGCTTGAAGAAAAGATAGATTTCGATATTTTTAAAGATGAGTTTCATTTTAGACTTGTCAAGTTTACCATTTAACAATATGATATTTTCACTTATATGACTAATTATATGAATTTGTACTAAGGGCTAAATGCTATTAGCAACCAATAAAAAGTATAGTATTCTTTGACATTCAAGACAGGTTATTTTGATTTCTTTTTGAACTGGTCCAGTGATCGCACTGGCTTTATGAAAATAATAATGAGGAAACTGTCTACCCATTCAGGGTTGACACCTCCTTTGAAACTTTGAAACTCCTTTGAGTCTTAATCTGGGGCATGAAGGGATTAAGTAACAACACCTAGAGTTAGTTAATCAATAAACCTGTATTAAGAAACTCTCACAAAGAATGAAAAAATCTTTATTCACAAAGGGCTTATTTGCCAAGTATACAGCAGAAATATGGTTTGATTTTGGCCAAATCCAGTGACCTCCTTAGGAGTCCATTTCTTCATCTGTAAAAATCAGACATTGGGTTCATTAGCCTTTCACGTATATTCCCTCTCTACACCTGTGATCCACTGATCAGCAGTAGATCAATAAGGTTGCTGTTGTAAAATCACTTCAGTTGTATCCAATTCTTCATGATCACATTTGGGATTTTCTTGGCAAAGATGTTAGAATAGTTTGCCATTTTCTTCTCTAGTTAATTTTTCAGAATAGGAAACGGAGGCAAAGAGAATTGAGTGATTTGCCCATGGTCACATAGCTATCAAGTCTCTAAGACCAGATTTGAATTCAGGTCTTCCAGCTTCCAGGCTCAGAACTCTATCCACTGAACGACCCAGCTTCTCAGACCAACATCACTGGAAGACTAAATAAAATGATACTAGCTTAAAGATGTGGTCAAGAAAATTGGTTGAGAATAATCTTTCCTCTCAGAATTTGACTTTGAAATGTCTTTCCCACAGCTTCAGACAAAATTTGCCACTTTGTTAAATGTGACTTACTTCTGCTACTGGATTCTAGGCTTCTGGAGAGAAAGTGGCCACAAATTATAGCTTCTTTGTAGCACGTGGCATATGTTTTTGCATATAATTCATGGTCGATACATACTTATTGCTTTGTAGCATGGATCCCACACTTGTAGAACCCTTTATCACACTAGGTTTAGTCTGAGGTAATCATAGTTATACAAATACCACTTGGGCTCCCATCAGTGTTTTTTTAAACCAACAGACCAGAAATCAAATAATTTCTTTTAATGAATGGAATAGCAAAATAAATAATATGGAAATCAAGTAAAATCATCATCCAACTCCCAATTACAAAGGGATACAACATCCCACAGATTTTCATACCTTCAGTGGAAGAAAAAAACATTGCTCAAACAATTCATATATCAAAAGTTGCATCCCAATTGGGAAACTTCTCACAACTCAAGCCAATGGTCATGCTTTACTGTTGACTGATAACCTAGAGTTGCCACATCCTTTTCTGCTTCAGAGGGCATCACTTGTCCCTTCTCTGTCAAAGTGCTGCTACTCTCTGCTGAAGTGTCATGTGATCTAGAGATCAAAGACTGCTTTTTATCTTTCTTTTTATCTCCAGAATTTAGCACAGTGCCTGGCCTAAGATAGGTACTTAATAAATGATTATTGATTGACTGGCTAACTATTACTGAGACTTCTTCCTCAACCTGAGTATTATGGATCTGTGATCACTATGCCCTGATGACATGCCTGGGGCTGAACAACAAAATGTTTTGCAAACCAAAGAACACAAAAGGATCTTGTCAAATGGCTATCAAAACCTCCTTCCATCACACTGATACCCAATAGGAAGTATTCTTGATCTGGCCAACTAGATATCACAATGGACAAAGTGTTAGGTCTGGAATCAGGAAACCTTGAATTCAAATCTAGCTCAGACACTTATTTGCTGAGTGACTTTAGGCAAGTCACATAATCTGTTGTCTTTGTTTCTTCATCTGTAAAATGGAAATAATAATGGTCCTTACCTCTCAGGGTGCTTATGAAGACCAAACGACAAAATAATTGTAAAGTGCTTACCACAGTATGTGGTAGATAGAAAGCAATATGTCATTGTTAGACATTAACCTTAATTCTACTTTACAATGACCATCATTATAAGGATATTCCACTTGGATCTTATATTTTGATTTCAAGTGTCTAAGAGTCAAAAAGGCAGGGTTTCTAATATGCTTTCAAATGAAAGATGAAATTAATCCACATCATAGATCCTTAGAAAACATTACTTTAAGGTATTAAGATGGCACAATGATAGAACACCAGCCCTTTAGTCAAGAGGACCTGAGTCCAAATCCAACCTCAGCTATTTAATACTTACTAGCTGTGTAACCCTGAGCAAGCCATTTAACCCCAATTGTCTCAAAAAAAGAAAAAAAGAAAAAGAAAAATAGAAAACATTACCTTGTACTACTTCACACTCCCATATTAACTAAGATGACAGGAAAAGAATGATAAATGTTGGAGAGGATGTTGAAAAACGGGAATACTAATGCATTGTTGGTGGAGTTGCAAATTGATCCAACATTTCTGGAGAACAATTTGGAACTGTGTCCAAAAGACTATAAAACTATGTATATATACCCTTTGATCCAACAGTATTGCTACTGGATCTGTATTCCAAGGAGGTCATTTAAAAATGGGAAAAGGACCCACATTTGCAAAAATGTTCATAGCAGCACTTTTGTGATGACAAAGAAACTGAGTGGCTGCCCATCAGTTGGAGAATGGCTGTATAAATTATGGAATGTGGATATAATGGGATCTTATTGTTCTATAAAAAAATCACAAATAGGCTGATTTCAGAAAAGCCTAGAAAGATTTACATGAACTGACTCTAAGTAAAGTGAGTAAAACCAAAAGAACATTATACGTAGCAACAATACACAGTAACAACAAGATTATGTGATAATCGACTGTGGTGGACTTGGCTTTTTTCAACAATAAGATGAATCAGGCCAATTCCAATAGACTTGTGATGGACAGAGTCATCTGCATCCAGAGAGAGGATTATGGGGACTGAATGTGGGTCAAACCATACTAATTTCACTTTTTTTTTTTTTTGGTTAATTTTGTCTACTGTCTTCTTTTTTTTCTTTCTTTTTTGTGTTTTTTTTCCTTTTTGATATGATTTTTCTTGCACAGAATGATGAATGTGGAAATAAGTTTAGAAGATTTTTACATGTTTAACCTACTATATTGGATTGCTTGTTGTCTGTGGGAAGGGTGGCGGGAAAAAAAGAGAGAAAATTTTGGAGCATAAGGTCTTACAAAAGTGAATGTTGATATGTCAGGCTGTGCACACCCTTTGATCCAGCAGTGTTACTATTGGGCTTATATCCCAAAGAGATACTAAAGGAGGGAAAAGGACCCACATGTGCAAAAATGTTTGTGGCCACCCTCTTTGTAGTGGCCAGAAACTGGAAACTGAGTGTTTGCCCATCAATTGGAGAATGGCTGAATAAATTGTGGTATACGAATGTTATGGAATATTATTGTTCTATAAGAAACAATCAGCAGGATGACCTCAGAGATGCCTGGGGAGACTTACATGAACTGATGCTAAGTGAAGGGAACAGAACCAGGACATCACAATAAAAGTAAGATTATATGATGATCATTTCTGATGGACATGGCTCTCATCAACAATGAGATGATTCAGACCAATACTAATGATCTTGTGATGAAGAAAGCCATCTGCACCCAGAGAGAAGATTGTGGGGATTGATACCATTTTCACTCTTTTTGTTGATGTTTGCTTGCATTTTGTTTTCTTTCTCATTTTTTCCCTTTTGGATCTAATTTTTCTTGTGCAGCATGATGTTTGTGGAAATATGTATAGAAGAATTGCACATGTTTAATGTATATTGGATCACTTGTCAACTAGGGGAGGGAGGGAAGAGAGGGGGAAAAAATTAGAACACAGGCTTTTATAGGGGTGAGTGTCAAAAATTATCCACGTATATATTTTGAAAATAAAAAGCTGTAATTAAAAAAGGGAAAAAAGGAATGTTGAAAACTATTTTTGCATGTATTTGGAAAAAAATAAAAGCTATTAAGAACAAAAATAATAAAAAATTGTATTAAAAATATTACTTTAAACTTATAATGTTCAACTCATTTTAATTCAATGAAGATTTTTGTTTCTTTCCCTTTTTTTGGAGGCCATCAGAGTTAAATGATTTGTCCAAGGTCAGGCCAGATTTGGCCTTGACTTCAGGGCCAATGCTCTATCCACTGTGTCACCTAGCTGCCCCTCAATGAAAATTTATTATGCACCTCATATGTGCCAAGCATGCTTTAAGGCACTAGAGATACAAAGACAAAAATAAAACAGTCTCTGCCCTCAAGGAGACAGGAGTTGGATCCAGTGTTACAATATTAATCATAATATGAACTACTTCACTATAGTCCACTGTGTTAATGGAGCTGGTCTTATTTTGTTCCCAATGGCTGAGTCCATGTGGTCCAAGCTCCAACAAATCCTGCTAAGCTGAAAAGGCTGTAAGTACAGACACAGTGACAGATTGTTTATATTCCCTATAAAGACTAACTTAAAAAAATAACAATAAAGACTAACCTAACTAAGTTCAGGGAGGCCCACCACACTAGATAGCCAGCCACCAAGGGATGAATGGTTCTCTCTCCCAGGATTTCATGAAATCATCTATCCAGGGAACACACAATTCATGATCTACATTAAGGCTGAAAACATCCACAGTGAAGAAAAAGCAACATGTCTTGTCTGGCTCTGAATTCTGAGTAGAATTAGAATACAAAGTCAATTTGCTCTCCTTGTGAAGGAGGAATTCCTATAGTATTATTTTCAGTTTAAAGGCCAAATCATCTTCAGTTGAATGCTGGGCTGATTATGCTACAGACTTGAGGTTTCTTATGCCATCCAGACATACCCAGCAAAAATTGAACTCGTGAATCTGTGGTATTTGAAACCTTTCACAACATGACTCCAACCTACATGCTACCTCTTCTTGTACACTTGCTATCCCAGCAAACAAGGCTGCTTGCTGTTTCTCACCCACCACTGAATAGGCAGTTCTTCTAAGTATATTTCCATATGCATCATGCTGGGCAAGAAAAATCAAATCAAAAGAGGAAAAAATAAAGGAAAAAACCACCTCATCTTTCATCTCCATGTGTTGCACAGGATGCCTAATATGCTTTTAATATCCTCCCTCCTTAGCTGTACCTCATGGAATCCTTGGCTACCTTCAAAGTTAAGTACAAATGCTACCTCCCATGAGAAGCTTTTCCTGATTCCATCATGTCCATCATTATTAGTGCTGGCTCCCCTTCCAGAAATTGTTTTTATTTTCTATATAGGTATATGTCTTGCTGATTTCATTGGTAAAAGAAATTACCTTTGAGAAAACTCCTTTCCTTCATGTAGATCAGTAACCTTTCCCTAACTTATGATTTAGAGTTATCCTAAGAATTGAAGGGATATTTATCAATTGGGGAATGACTAAATAATCTATGGTATATGATTGTGATGAAATATTGTGCTATAAGAAATGAAAAGCAGGATGATTCTGGAAAAACTTGGAAAGACTTACATGAACTGATGCAATATAAAGTGAGCACAACTAGGAAAATATTGTACAGCAATCTTGTGTGAGGAAGAATTGTGAATAACTCAGCTATTCTCAGCAATTGATCCAAGACAATGCTAAAGGATTCATGATGAAATATGTTTCCACCTCCAGAGAAAGAATTGTTATTGAATGGATATAGACTGAAGCATGATAATTTTCACTTTCTCTCTTTCATTCTTTTTTTAATCCAGACTAATAAGGAAATGTTTTACATGATTGCACATGTATGGTCTCAGAAAAAGGGGGCAGAAAGGAGGAAGGGAGGGATAGAATATGGAACTTAAAACTTTTAAAAAGATGTTTTAGATTGTTTTAATACATAATTGGGATAAATAAGATATTAAATATATGTACATATTTATTTTTCCAAATACATGTAAAGATAGTTATTAACATTCACCTCTGCAAAACTGTGTAAATTTTTCCCTCCCTCCCTTTGCTTCTCCCTTCTCTAAAACAGCAAGTAACTCGATATAGGTTAGACATGTGTAATTCTTTTAAACATATTTCCATATTTATCATGCTGCACAATAAAAATCAGATAAAAAAATCACAAGAAAGAAAAAAAGAGCCAACAACAAAAAGGTGAAAATAGCATGCTTTAATCCACTTTCAGTCTCAGTTCTCTCTATGTGTGTAGATGGTACTTGCCATACCACATCTATTGAAACTGGAATCCCAAGGCTTAAATCACCTCATTGTTATAAAGAGCCAAGTCCATCACAATTGATCATCACATAATCTTGTAGTTGCTGTGTACAATGTTCTCTTGGTTCTGCTCACTTCACTCAGTATCAGTTCATGTAAGTCTTTCCAGGCTTTTATGAAATCAGCTTACTCATAGATAGATAAATAGATAGATAGATAGATAGATAGAAAGACAGAAAATTTTAAGCGCTATCCTGCAGCAATAAACAGTTAAGTAGTTTGCCTTGAATGACACAGACTTGAACTCAGATTTTGCTTCTCCAGACTGAGCTTTCTTCCCACTTTATCATGCAGCCTCTTGGTTCTGTGTTGACTTTGATTATTTATAGAATGTAGAGACAGTCTCCATTTTTGTATCCTCAATGCCCAAAACAGTCCCTGATGTAAAAGATGTTGATAGGTACACATGTCCTAAATCTCACAAAGAAGGACAAGAAGGAGGGTGAAACATCCTACTGAGATATCTCCAACTAATCATCTTGAAAGTCCAGAAGCTAGCTAAATTACAAAGTTTCTGATAAGGGGACCAAGGCCTAAAGCTGGCTAAAAGTGGGTCAATGAGAGAATACAAGCTTTTTACAAGCATGCAATAACGAACCTCCTTCATATTATCCAACATATCCTGAAGGTGAAGTTAATCAACATTTTTGACCAGAGAGGATGAACATATCTAGGAGCAACATGTAAAGGGAGAATAAGGAAGATTGTAAGCTGGAAGGGAGAAGCTGGACTAACCTTAGAGTATAAAAGCTTGTTCTCCTTTCTGCATCAATGTGTGACCTCGTCTGGAGTTTTCATACTGGCTTCTGCAGGAGCATATTAAAAGCCTGAGTCTGTTCATTCACTGCACACTTTTGGGGTTCATAATTTTGTTTCTAACACTGACAAACAGGTACCAAGCAGCAAACATCAATAGATCTTTAATAAATGCTTACAAATTAGTCTGATTTTCTTTATTGTTCCAGTTTTGGATTGCCATGCCCCTCTTCAAAAATAAATTTGCAGGGTAGCTTGATGATGCAGTAGATAGATCACCAACCTTGAAGTCAGGAGGACCTGAGTTCAAATTTGACCTCAGACACTTAACATTTCCTAGCTGTGTGACCCTGGGAAAGTCACTTGCCCCAGTTGCCTCAACAACAACAAAAAATTAAATAAATTTACATTTTTTTTGTATTTTCTTATCTGTGTATATGTTATCCACCACCATCCCTTAGAATATAA
This sequence comes from Sminthopsis crassicaudata, assembly GCF_048593235.1. Classification (NCBI taxonomy): domain Eukaryota; kingdom Metazoa; phylum Chordata; class Mammalia; order Dasyuromorphia; family Dasyuridae; genus Sminthopsis; species Sminthopsis crassicaudata. The sequence continues at coordinate 39,658,161 of NC_133619.1, forward strand.
GCTCTTTGAGAGTAGGAAAAGTGTGTTGTTTTTTTTAATTTATAAGTTCAGTGCCTGCCACAAAACAAGTGCTTAATAAATGCATGTGGGTCAACTAATAATAACTAGCCTTGTTTAATTTAAAGTAACTTCCTTCTAAGTTAGATTCAAGGAATTCCAACAAAAACTGACATCAAATACTGATGATTCCCCCTGACCTCCTCACAATGGCTGTGAAGGGCCCTTGTTCAGAATGCATTAATTTGGTCCAGGCTGGCCCAATTGCACAGCTCAGCATCCTGGAAGAATAAGAGATCAGCATTCAATCTCCCTCCATAGCAAATGCAGCCATCGACAAGTCAGCTCTGCCCATGATGGCCAAGTTGCAAAAAAAAAAAAAAAAAAAAAAAAAAAGCTTGGCAAATGTTTTGCTGGGTTTTGTTGCTAGGTGACGACTTGGGAAACTTTGCAATTCCTGCTGAGAGCTTTTTAAAAAAAGTGCCTGGAACCAGTTTCATATTAAAGGGAGTGGAGGCGGGGAATAACAAGACAGCCTGGACCTCCATGTCTCCAGCTTTACTGTTTACCCTCCTGCCCCTTCACTCCCCTGAGCAGCTGGGACTGGGAAGACAGGTGTATGTTCAAAAGAAAAAGAAAGAGAGAATCTAGTCATCATTTCCACTAAATAGCAACAAAAATAAGGAGGTCCTCTTCACTAAGACTTGACTAACCTATTCTTGTTTCATCTGAATTTAAACTTCAATTACTATTACAAATAATAATTCTCCTGCCTATCCCCTCTTTCCAGAGCATTTTTCACTTAAACCCACCAAGTTCAAGTAGCTTTATAGGTTCAAAAGGAGGGACTTTGGCCACAGTCGGTTTGTACCTGAGCTGTGAGGCAAGATCCTTTGGCCCTGGCTCAGTTCTCCTGCCAAGCAGCAGGGGTTCCTGGGAAAGGTCCTTGGTCTGTCTGTGGCCTGGACCTCTGGCAGTGATAAATGAGGAGCAGTGGGAGAGGGGACATACTGTGAAATCAGGCTGAGGCACAAAGAGTTAATCCTTGGTCTATTTCCAAATAATGCAAAGAGAAAAAGAGAGATAGGGACAGAAAGAGACAGAGACAGAGACAAAAACAGGCAGAGAAACAGAGACAAAGACAGAAACAGAGAAACAAAGACAGAAACAGAGAGAGAAAAGGAGGAGAAAAGGAGAGGAGAGCAGAAGGAGACAGAGAGAGAGAGAGAGAGAGAGAGGAAGAGAGAGAGAGAGAAACAGAGAGAGAGAAAGAGAGAGACAGAGAGAGAGAGAGAAAGGATGGGGAGAGACAGAAAAAAAGGAAGGAAGGAAGGAAGGAAGGAAGGAAGGAAGGAAGGAAGGAAGGAAGGAAGGAAGGAAGGAAGGAAGGAAGGAAGGAAGGAAGGAAGGAAGGAAGGAAGGAAGGAAGGAAGGAAGGAAAAATTATAGAGTGAGACAGACAGAGAGGGACACACATATAGAAAAAGAGAGAGAGAGAAAAGAGAAGAGAAGAGAAGAGGAGAGAAGAGAAGAGAAGAGAGGAGGGGAGAGGAGAAGAGAGGAGGGGAGAGGAGAAGAGAGGAGGGGAGAGGAGAGGAGAAAAGGATGAGGAGAGAGAGACAGAAAAAGGAATAAAAGAAGGAAGGAAGGAAGAAGGAAGGAAGGAAGGAAAAATTATAGAGTGAGATAGAGACAGAGACACACATATACAGAGAGAGAGTGAGTTAGTTTTGTGCCTTTGTTAATTTTGTAACACAAGACATGTCTTTGATATCTTATTTGCCAGGCGGGATGCCAGCCTACATCCTCCGCTCAACTTTGGGAGATAACTACCAGGCTCACGGCTGTGTGATTATTTGTCCTCCCCCCCATTACTACCATCAAATTATTTTAAACTGCTGAATTCACATGGACCAAGCTGTAATCCAGGCAGTGAGGATAACTATCTCTATTTCCTTCCTGCTTCTGATTCTTCTCTTTAGATAGCTTGGTCTCACAAGAAATCCCAGAAGCAAACTTAAAGATCCTGGATCCTCTTCACCTCAGGGTCCTTGTCCCCTCTGGAGCACAGTTCACAAAAGAAGCTGACTCCCTTTCCTAGTAACCTCACCCCCCTTTACCCCTTCCAATTCTCATTCCCACTAAGGAAGGTAAACCAACACGTAGTCACTGGTTTGGCCATATTCATCAGCTCCTCATGATTTTATGGCCTTCAGTGTTTTTAACCCTTCATTAATTATTAAGGAGTGCCAGGAGTAAATAGCACAAAGTATTTCTGATCTAATGATAGCAAGAACAATATTAATGATGATAAACAATAATAGTATTGATGTAGTGCTTTAAAGTTTGCAAAGCGCTTTACAAATATTATCTCATTTGATCCTCACAGCAACCTTGAAATAGAGATGTGGTTATTATTCCCATTTTACAGATGAGGAAACTGAGACTGAAAGAGCTTAAATAATTTGACCAAAGTCACACAGCTAAGAAGTATCTGAGGTTGAATTTGAACTTGTTTTCTTCACTCTGGATCTCTTACTCTATCCACTAGCTACCTGTGTCACCAGGTGGAACATCTTCAATTTGACTTAGGCATGGATTGCCTTCTAAATGATGTCATTAAAAAAGGTATCAGAGATAGGATAGGATTTAACAGTTTTATTCCCCCCTGTTCCATTAAGAGAAATGAAGGCTACTAAGAATTCAGGGTTAAGTGACTTGCCCAAAGTCACACAACTAAAAAGCTGTAAGTTGTAACTTAATTAGTAACTTAGTAAGCCACAAAACAACCGTCCTCTTGGCAGCCCACAATTGTCTGATACTTAACATATAAAACCACATAGTTTCATTATTATAAAGTTTCATTGTAGCTGAAATTTGAAGGCAAGTAGTGGTTTTTCATTGTTGTTTTTTCGTGCAGCTATCCAATCAGGAAAAACCAAATGGATGAGAAATCCCTCTTATACAAAGTATTAAATGCAATTGGAAATTTAGTCTATAAAGATGACCTATTAACATACATATCCTGAACATAATGGAAGAACAATAAGCAGGCTCTAAAACTTAACAGCCGAAAGAAGAAAAGTTGGACTGATTCCTTTTGGGAAGTGGTTTAGCGCTTCCAATGACCCCAAGCTTCTCCGTGAAGCAATGGTCTTCTCTCCTACATGTGGCTGAGAGTCATGGGGCACTCAAGCGTCCAAAGAATTAAAGCTGTAGTTCCTGAGCACTTAGAAAGGTAAGGTGTTATTCTCATACATGTGACAAAACCAAAGAAACCAGGGTACTATGGGGGTAGCAGGCAACAACTAAACCCCAATAGAGTCAAAAGCAAAGGAGAATCAAGGTTCTTTCCCAGTGTTTATTGGACTGACCCAAAAACTACAGCTGCCAAGCTCTAGTTTGGGAAGAAGGGAGAGAGAACAAGCCATAACAAAGCATCATGGCTCTGGGGGAATCCCTTCGTGACTTTCCTTGGGTATCTGTATTAGGAGCACTCTTTGTATCCTGGATCGAGATGGAAAGTGGAACTTCCTGAGGCTTTAGACACAGAGAAAAGAGAATTGTTTGAGTGGAAGAGGATTGAGTGGTAGGGTTAGCCATAACTCCATCCTCCATAGCACTTTGTGTCTTTGCCCTTCATCTCCAGATTGCCTATACTGATGTTCACCAGGCTCTGGGAGTGCAGACCTGCCAATGAGCCAGCATGGATACATGCTAAGAGAAATCATATTGGATTAATCTCATTTCCTTTATTTGGCAGGATTACTGAACAGACTAACTGACCAGGGTGATGCTATGGCATGATATCTCTACATTTCGCCAATTTGACAGACTCTCTGCTGATATTCTTATAGATAAGGGATGATTGTATGCATTTAACACTGACCGAAATCAATAGGCACTTGTTGATTCTCTGCTGTGTGCCATACACTATTTGGATAAGAGTGTCTGATAGAGGACTTTGGAATTCTGTCCATTTCTCTGCTTTTTTCCCTCACAATTTAAATGAATATCTCATCAGAATTCTGTTAAGTTTTATGACACCAATCCAGAAAAGAAAGATAGTTAATATATCAAACAACAAAATCAAAATCCCAAAGGTTGTAGAAATGAAGTCTGAAGTTAACAAGATGAAATTTAATGGGGATAACTTTATGATTCTAGTTTAATATCATTGTTGATGCTCCGAGAAATGTGATGATCTATCAAAGGCCACACAACAAATTGGTGACAGAAAGGGGTTGTAGATCTAGGCCTAGAAATTAAGTCTCCTGATTACTAGTCCAATTCTCATCCATAAATAATGTTGATGGCATTTAACCTCTATTTAATCTGCAACATTTACACAAGTCCTTATAAGTAAAATTTCATTTCCTACACTGTGCCTTTGTATGGGTATCTCCCCAATATCTGGAATATACTCTCTTCAAATCTATATTATTTAAGAATTCCCCATGTTCCTTCAAAGCACAATGCAGTTGCCAAAACTTACATGAAGCATTTCCTGATCCCTGTAATCTAATGTTCTCTACCCCTTGAAATCGCTTTGTATTTTCTTATCTCTCCAGCAGAATATAACTCTTGGGGGTAGGAATTATTTCACCTTTGTCTTTTCAACCCTAATACCTAGTGGTGTGGGGCATAAATTAAGTGCATGTAATGATGAATTGAATTGAACACTAAATTTAAAAAGTAAATAGAAAAGAGATTCTTTCTTCTTTGCCCCAAGTCAGAATTAGGAAAAAAGAATAGAAGTTATAAAGATGCACATTTGGACTCAATATATGGAAAAGCTTTCTAATTATATTATTATCTAAAAGAGGAATGGCCTGCCTCAGAGGACAGTGGACTCCCTCTTATGTTTAATCAATGACTAGATAACCACTTTTCAATGGATTTTTAATTCACATATGGATTATACTAAAGGGCCTCTGAGAGGTCTTCCAGTTCTGAGGTTCACTGATTATGTATGTCTTTTCAAGCTAAGGACATATCTAGACTCTTTAGCATTCCTTGCCCTGGTGTATTTTACATTGGTTAAAATGCCATAGAATGTCAATAGTCTCTGTCAATGTCTATTCTTTTATCTACTTTTTTTTATTTTCACTGCCAATAACTTGCTTAAATAGATAAACCAGATCTATTTTAATTATATACAATATCTCCCATTTTATTTCTTGTTTCCAATTTGGGGTTCAGTTTTTAATCCCTACTCAAACAATCCGTGATTAATCTGCTTAGACCGAGGATTAAAAATGGCTATTTTATTTCCTTTTCTTAAAATATAGTCAATTTCATTTTTGGTGACATTCTGTAGTGTTCATCATGTCCAACAAGTTTTTCCCTTAAAGAAAGAAAGAAAGAATTTGTGAAATACAAATGGGAGACTTCGCATCATTAAGACTTTGGCTTCTTCTTAATCTCAAGCTATAGTTTACATGTTTCTCAATCTTCCAACCTTTAGATGCCTGATTAAATCATTTCTTCCAATTCTTCCAGCAATTCAAAGAGAACTAGATTTGGAGTTAGGTGAGTTGGGTTCACCTACGAGCTTTGCCATTTCCCAGTTATATGACCTTGAGCAAGTCACTTGTATCTATCTAATTTAAACATTTGTCAATCAACTACTATGTGCGAGCCACTGTGTTAGGAGATAAGGATAAATTATTAAAAAAAACAACAAAAACAAAACAAAACAAAACAAAACAAAACAAAACAAAAAAACAAGGATAGTTCTTGCCCTCAAGGAGCTCACAATCTAAAGAAGAGAGCCAACACAAAAAAAGAAATAGAAAAGAATATGGTAGGGAGACAGCAAGGAGTATCCAGTGCAGGAATGTCTTGTTCCCTGGCGTTGTACCAGGAAAAACAATAGATACAGAGTGGAGTGAGTTTCTGCCCTCCAGAAAGGAAGCATTCAGATTCAATTCTCCAGCCCAATTTTTCAGACAATTTTTCCTGCCCAAGATTGGCCGGAAAGCTCTGAATTAGGGAAACAAATGAGCAAAGACGGTGTCCAGAAAGCCAGCGAGGAGGACCAGAACCCTAACATGAGCTGATAGTGAGGTTCAGATATCCTGCACAAACCAGTAACAAAATCTCTGGTCCCTATACAAAGCAGTCATAAATGGCCATATCTGGTTCAGGCCACTAGGGGCAACTAAACCTGTGACAGCAACTTCCAGAGTTCTCAGCTCACAGGTGGTCAGGAGATTACAGGGATATCTGCTACACTGCCCATATTTAGAACTAGATTGCAGTCTAGGATCACAGTACCAGAGTAAGAAGAAGCACCAGTTCACCAGACCTTGCAGCCAAAAGGGAGGAGGGACACTGTTTATAGTTCCATGGAAATTCACAGGCCAGATGCCCAGGCCAGGACGTAAACACACCTGTCCTTAGACCATACCACCTTGGAAGAACTGAAAACTTAGACCCCCAGAACTAGCTCTAAAAACAACTGCACAAAAACCTGAGGCTTGGGATAGTGCCTCCTCCACCCCAGAAACCCTACTTTAACATCAAGTTAAAAGTTAAGAAACAGGCTGGGGAAAACGAGCAAAGAACAAAAAGAACTTGACCTTAGAAAGTTACTATGGTGACAGGGAAGATCAAAACACAAACTCAGAGGAAGACAACAAAGTCAAAAATGCTACATCTAAAGCCTCAAAGAAAAATGTGTATTGGTCTCAGATCCAAAAAGAATTTCTAGAAGAGCTCAAAAGGGATTTTTGACATCAAATATAAAGAAAGGCATTGGAAGGAGTTTGTTACTTTACCCTCTAGCCTTCCAATCAGAGGAAAAAGGAAGCTGAGAAGTGGAATTAATCACAGCTTGAGTTAGCAGCACGATGATAAGATTAGAGGTAATAAGTTTAACCTAGGAGGGGCATCTTTTTCTGTGGACTTAAAACCAAGAAAAGAAGCAAATGTAGATAGACCTCAGCTTCCCCAAATGTAAAATTAATGAGGTGGACTTCTGAGGTCATTTCTGGCTCTAGAGCTATAATCCTCTTGAATGTGTTTCTTTGTTTCTCCAAAAAGCACCTGTGAAGCATCCTTCTACCATCCTTCCACTGTAACTTCCTTTATCTGATTTTAGTTGCACCAAAAATATCAAAATCCATTCAATTTTCATCTTTTCATAGTAGGTCCTTTTGTTGGTCACTGGACAAGGATCTCACATTTAGCATATCAACCATTAGGTAACTATTTGTTATCATTGTTGACGTTCAGTTGTTTCAACTGTGCCCAATTCTTTGTGACTTCTTTTGGTGTTTTCTTGGCAAAGATGCTGGAGTGGTTTGCCATTTCTTCAGCTAATTTTACAGATGAAGAAACTGAAGCAAACAGGGTTAAGTGACACACAGCAAGTAAATATCTGAGGGCAGATTCAGCCAAAAAGATTAATCTTCTTGACTCCAGGCTCAAAACTCTCTCCACTTCAACTCTCTCCACTTCAATACTATGTATAGGTTATCTTTAAAATTGTGTGATTCTTAGGATCCTTTTTCTGACACTCTCATATTACTCCAAAGATGCAGGATGCATAAAGGGAGGGTCATTTTGTATTTTTATTTCATGAGATGCCATCACTAAAGGATTCATCAAAATAATGCTACCCAGCTGGAGACTAACATCTCCATCCTTGGCTGGACCAGTCCTTGGACAATAGTCCTACTCTATCTCTAAGATCATCCTTCTAATCTTTCCAGCATGGTACAGCCTTCCAGAACCTAGACTTTACTGACATAGTCTTTACCTTCATGGCATGATGAGGCAACAAAGAAGGATGGATAAGCATGAAAATTTCATTTCTTGTGTATTATTGCATGTTATAGTTCACTGCATTAATATCTCATTCTCTCCTATTAAATAATAATGGTCATGAGAATAAGGACAATGTCTTATCTCAATGTTATGTATTTTTCAGCTCCTGACATAGTGCTCCATACAAAAAAATCACTTAAATGTCCATTTTGTTGTTGCTTTTTTGCATTTTATGAAATAAATCAAAGTTTGGAACTTTAAATATTAAAGAAAAAATAAGAAGGTTAAAAAAAACTGTTTTCTGTCAGCATATTGTAGTTGTTTCTCCAAGTGTGCTTTTATTTTGAAAGGAAATCATCTGAATCCTAAATCATTAGCTTCCAAAGTCATTCAAAGCCAGATTGTCAGAAACGTTTCTATTATTAGCCATCAACAGCTGTCTGTCTCCTCCAAAGTTCTGTTCAAATCAGTAAAGGACTCCATTTAGGGACGAGATGAACACAAACTATATAGATGTGGAGACATCACCGTCTAGCACAAGGAACATGGACCACAGATCCAACATGGTGCTCCAAGGGATGCTAAAGAATTTGTTTGGTTGCAACTGGAGTCCTAGGGGAGGATTGGAAGAGGAACGCCAGAAGCACCTAAACACATGTAAGCAGCCTTCTTCCCTGCTTTTCCAATCCACCAGCCAATCAACTAACCCAGAAGCACTTTCAGAGCAGTGGGTGGCAAATTAGTGAGAGAGCACAGATGAGACTCACATGGTACAGATAAGCATGGATAGGCTATGATCTGCATCATTAGAGAGAATAAATAAATCAATGAGATCATTCATCTGTTGGACTAGTGGTATATTGGATAATGGGCCTTGTGCTAAGCTGAGCAGGAAGAGAAGAAGTAATCTAATCAAGCTAGAGCACAGGCCACATTATAGACCCTGGCCCTTGCTTACTTCTCAGTTTTGTTAACGATATTTGCTTTATTCTTTATCCTTCTTAACAACGGTATCATTTCTCTGATGCTAATGTACACGTGAAAGTAAATAGTTAGGTATAAAAAGAAATAGCTAGGCATATAAATAAATAAATAGTTAGGTATATAAATCAATCAATCAATAGCTAGGTATAAAAATAAATAAATACGTATATAATTGGTGGCAAAGAAAATGACTTCATGTTGGTGGGACCAATGAGTGCTGGTGATTTTGGGCCAAATTTGGAGTCAGAGAATTTGAGTTCAAATTAGCCATATATGATCTTGACTCTTTCATGTCTCTTTCAATCTCCATTTCCTCCCTTGGGAAATGAAAAAGTTGTTCTAAATAACCTCAAAGGTGTCTTCCAGTTCTAAACTTACAATCCTATGAAATCTAGGAGCATAATAGATGAGGTGGGCAGCTATGGGGAACAGTAAATAGAGAGTTGTCCCTGAAGTCAGGAATACCTGAGTTTAAATTCAGCCTCAGACACTTACTACTTGTATGACACTGGACAAGTCACCTAACTCTGTTACCCTCAGTTTATTCATCTGTAAAGTGAACTGGAGAAGGAAATAGGAAACCACTTCAGTATCTCTGCCAAGAAAACCCCAAATGGGATCTCAAAGAATCAGACATGACTAAAGCCACTGAGGAACAACAACAAATATAAGAGGTTGATATAAACTTTTCCCTTCTGCTTAATCTTAAACTACATTACATTAATGCCAGACAACTACCTATTCATCAGAATTGTACACAGAAAAAGGCTCGTTGGAACATCGATTTACAGCTAAGAGGGACCTTCAAGGTCACTGAATCCACTTTTCTTCAGCTACAGAAGAGGAAAATGAAGCACAAAGTAATGAAGTCTTTTGCTAAAGATCAAATTAGTTGTTTAGTCTTGTTTTCAGTATTATCATAATTGTTACTGACCCCATTTGGGGTTTTCTAGCAAAAGACTCTAGATCGGTTTGCCATTACCTTCTCTACCATATTTTACTGATGAGTAAACTGAGGTAAATACGGTTAAGGGACTTGTCCAGACTCAGACAGCTAGTAAGTATCTGAGGCTAGATTTGAATTCAGAAAGACTCATCTTCCTGAATCCAGGCAGGACACTATGCATTGGGGTAACTGCCCTTTGAATTAGTGGAACTAAATATGTATTGTCTGATTAATCCAAGTTTTTCATTCACACTGGAAGAATCGCCAAAACTAGATAATCTCATAAGTAAGACTTTTCTGTCACCCTAATGATAAAAGATACATATGGTATACTTTATCCCAGTTATTCAAAGAACAAGTACCCACCTTCATTAACCTAGCATCACATAACCTTGGGAGGACACTGCCCCTTTATAGATCTCAGCTTCTCAACACTGTAAATGAAAAAGTTGGAATGAATGATCCAGTAACTTTATAAATAAAAATTAAGGTCGAGGTATTGCTTTGAAGGACAATAGAAGACCTGGAATTCTATATAACTAGAAAGAACTCTTATTAAGTTGATGGTAGAATTTGAAAATCTCTGACTTGTTAAGTAGCCTCAGGAACTAACCTCTGCCCCAAAACAAGCCCACTAAAATCCTCAGTGCTTTTATTAAGTGGAACTTCAAATGCAATCATATTAAACAATGTATATATATATATGTATATATATATATATGTATATATATACATGTATATATACATACATATATATGTATGTGTATATATATACATGTATATATGTACATATACATATGTATGTATATATATACATATATTTATATATATTTGAATCCTTTAGCTTTCATATTCCTTTTTTCTCAAAATATTCTATGACACTTTTATGAGAACTTCTTGAGAGTCAAAATTAATACTCTAAATTCATTTTCAATGCTCCAAACAAAAAATCATCACCAAGTGTCTACCTTAGTCTTTAAGGATGATGTGTTAAATCCTGCTAAGGTAATAATTTTGTTAGCTTTTTTTTCCCTTATCAATGCAACTAGAAATTAATTCCCTGTCATTTCTAACAATTAGCACTCGGCATTTTACTGAAATAAAGATTACATTGGATCAAAATCACTTCACTTTTTTTTACAAGGTTGAGTAATAGAATAATAGTGGTGATGATCATGTCCCATGAGATGCTCTGCATAGATAAATAAAATGCAATTCCCCATTTATTCCTAACAACCAACTTATGTCATAGGACCATAGATTTAAAGCTGAAAAGGATCTAAGTAAAACCCTCTTACTTTAGGGGGAATTTAAGTGACCTGCTGAAGATCACACAACTTGTAAATTTCAGAGCTATAATTAAAACCCAGATCTTCTCTCTACAAATCTCATTCTCTTTCCTCTATGCTAGTCATTCTGAATTTTGTTTCCTTGTTTTTTTATTTCACAGGCAATGATAATGGTGGTGAATGGCATTTATTTAGCATTTAAGATTTATAATTTTTATACTAATAGCTTTTTATTTTTCAAAATACATGCAAAGATAATTTTCAACATTTACCTTTGCAAAACCTTGTGTTCCAAATTTTTCTCCCTCCTACATCCCCCCTCCCCTAGACAGCAAGTAATCTAATATAGGTTTAACATGTGCAATTCTTCTAAACATATTTCCACTTTCTGTGCAAAAAAAAATCAGATCAAAAAAGAAAAAAATGAGAAAAAAAACCAATCGAGCAAATAACATTAACAAAAAAGGTGAAAATACTATTTTGTGATCCACATTCAATATCATAGTCCTCTCTCTCTGAATGTGATTGGCTCTTTCCATCTCAAGTCTATTGGAATTGCCGCAAAATAGTTTTACTATTTCATTTGATCTTCACAACAATCCCATGAGATTAAGGCTATCACCATCATCATCATCATCATTATTATTATTATTATTATTATTATTATTATTATTATTATTATTATTATTATCCCTATTTGATAGATAAGCAAATTAAGACTGACCGAGACTCAGTAATTTATACAGGTTAGGATGTTTCTGAGGCAGGATTAAAACTTAAGTCCTCCTTACTTTTAATCCAACATTCTATCCACAATGCATAATGGGGTGCAATCACTCCTATACTGCCATTCTATTCTTGGGTCCTATTATTGTGGCTCTTTTAACTCAAACTCTATCTTCTTCCCAAACCCCTATAGGAATACATACTCTAAAGAATGAGCAACTGCTTCTCCCAGCATGTCCTCAGATGGTCCATTCCACCTTCCATCCTCCCATTCCAAATTGAATTTTTGTGGAAGTTCGAGCTTAGTGAGTTGGTCAGAGCATGAAGTTAATAGACACCAAATAAATAGATGGAACATTCAATCCATCCAGTATGTCATATTTAGTGAGTATTCAGTATCACCACATGATCCAAAAAAAAAATCAATATTGATCAAGAAGATGAATGGAGCAATGACCAAGAATTTGGGAACCCCATGGTATTTAGAAAACTCCTGGTCTTTAGATTTCATCATTAAAGATACAGTTTCAAGATATCTTTCCAAATTTTCAGTCTCAAACACAATCTTGCTTCATGCTGTAGGACCAAGGATCCTCCCCTCTGTTCTGAAGAGTCCCTTTTTCAAACAAACTGAGATTCAAAACTTTCTCAAATAGCCTTTCCTTTTCCTCAACTTTCTCCATTGTTCCCTATCTTTTAAGAGGCCAGTCAGGCTTCTCATTTGCCTTTCATTTTCAAAGATACCACATCTGCCAGTGACAGAACCAAACTATTCTTGTTGGATGAGCTTGTCATTGTCTCACAAGTGACATATTTTGGATCAAATTTTGTTTAGATGACAAAATGAAATCACTCAAAAGAAGCTCATTCTGGTCTATTGGGTAAATAATAATATGGTTTTCAAAAGAAAAATGTATGAATACATATTTTCCTGACAGCCTGAAATGCTTCAGAAGAGGCAGTTTTGTTCTCTTGGGGATATAATATATAAGTGTATGTTTTTTAAAAAGCAAACTTGAATGTGCACTTAGTCCAGCCACCTCAATGGATCCAAGGTAGTGATTCCGAGATCTCAAATAAATACTACCCATTTTGTAACTTTTTATTAAAACAAAATAGAAATAAAAAAGACTATAACCTATATTATGCATGCATTTTTATATAAACCTGTAATAGGGATATAGATAGGTATTAATCATACATACTTATACCCAAAAGGCAAAAATAGAGGTTTAGAAATAATGGTGGGGCATCCCTTTAATTTCCTGGAAATTATTTTCCCTTCTAAGTTTCCCATATCAGCCTTGCCTACGTGTCCTTAGTTTTTTAAAAAAATAAAGCTTAACTATAATTCTCCTTTTGGTCCCACCTTGAATTCCCAACCATCTTAGCCAAGAAGATCAACATAGATGGCAGAGTAGGAAGAAACATAACAGTCCATCTCTTCCCCAGAACTATTCCAACAAAAACTAGGGAAGAACATCAAACTGAAGTGTAATCAGAAACTCCAAGGAAAAACAACAGTGAGGCATTTCTTCCAGTTTAGGTCAGCATAAGGAAATGAACAGATGTCTGGCTATTGGGAACAGGTCATAGGTGGGATAATGCTATATGGAGCGTTCAGCAAGGACTGAACCAGGGTCTGATGCTGCACCCTAGAATAAGAGGTTATTCCAAAACCAGAAGGGACTGTCATTGTGCTATGCAGAGAACAGAAACAGGATCTAACTGATAGCTCTTTCACTCCTGATTCAGAGATGGATCTCAGATTCAGTGTGGACTGAAGATAAATCCTATACCTGGGTGGATGCCTCAGGCAAGGAGCATTTGTGGGCTTGCAGCTAAGTAATTTGGGATAGATGTTCAGAAGCAAGGGAGGACTTTCAATTCTGTCCTTCTGAACTTCTAAAACCTTCCAGCAGGTTATCAGGGGGCTGAGTGATGTCAGTTCTCCCTGAGATCTCTGAGGAACATAAAAGAAAGCAGTACCAGGACCCCAGAGGATACAAGTGAGGACCAAATAAGTGGCAGGCATTTCTTTCAGAAGTGTAGAGAACTTAGACCTTCCCACAGAGTGCTAATTTCAGAAATAAAACTGGAAGAACGAGAAACAAAAATAATCCTGCCATAAAGAACCATAATGGTGGCAAGAATGCCCAAGACCCAAACCTAGAAAAAGAGAATTACTTCCAAAAAATCTACACGCAAAGCTCTTCTTTAAAAAGAGCTTGGCTATAAATCCAATCAGAATTCCTAGAAGGAATAAATCCAGAAGCCTTTTTTAAGAGTTTAAAATAATTTTATGAATAAAATGGAACTGGGGTGAGATTTTTGCAGGAAAGCTTGGAAGGAGAATGAATAGCTTAATATAAGAATTACAAAATCATACCCAAACAACAGATGCCTGGAAAATTAGATTGAACCAAGCATTTTAGTTACATAGAACTTGAAAGTATCACTTGTTTGGCTGAGAGCCCTGAAGACACCTAGTTCCTTGTATTGTATTGAATTCCAAGAAATAAAACAAAGTGAGGGCATCCTCAGCCACCATGCTCCATGTCCTCCATGGCAACTGTCAAACACCTTCTCAGATCTCTTCTTCTTCTGTTGTGCAGGCTTCTGGGAGAAAGAAGGCAGGAATTCCTTGTGTTGTAATACATATAATTGAGGATGGGTTACTCTCATATGTCTTCTTGCTGCTTCAGGAAGGACCCTATAGTACCCACAAGATCATTACCTACTCTCATATGCCTGTCTGACATTCAGCCAATTCTCTATGTTGCTTTGACTGGATTTGTCCTCTCTGTAGTTCCATCCCTGATCACGATGATTACGGAAACTATGGATCCATAATGACATTAATTCAGATGGCGTATGGAGCCAACTTTCTGTCTTTCCTGGGAGGGATCAGGTGGTAATTTACTCTGCCAGAAATCAATCCAGCCAAGCCAGATGACATGAATTTAGCCATTGGTGTTTTGTGGTATGCCTTCCTTATTTCAGAGGGACTCACTAAATCATCATGGAAATCATGGACGTTGGGGTACATTACACAATGAAGTCTTCCTCCTGTCCTATTATCCTAACTGGTTCAAGGTCTTGAGAATGGTAGTAACCTTCATAGCACTTTTTTCATTTATAGCCACTTTGATAACTAAAAATTTGTATCCAGGAACTGACCCTAAACAACCTAGTCCCAAGCAGGCAGGTTATTGATAACCTCCTCCACCTGCTCACAGAGGCGTCTTCTTGTTTCCTCTCTGTGATTTTTGCATCTAGTGATTACCCCTTTGGGAAATCATGTCTTTTCATGATACTTGCCTGAAATTACAGAACTGTCCTGTGTGTCCAGAGGCTGATGCTCACAGGTTTATTTCTGCTACTTGTAAGTGAGTTGTAAAGAGTTTTTAAAAGATTAAATAAGTATGCTTTGGCTAAGGCATTGTGGCTCCAGAGAGATTAATTTCTGTATTCATGGAAGAAACCACCCAAGTTACACCTGAGGCCTGTGTTTCCCCAGGATGCTCTGGGGAATTGCCCTATGGCATTTAACTTCTCTGGTCTTTTGAGCTAGGTGCTTGACCTGAACTCCTCCCTTGTGGAATTGCTTCTTTCTTTTTTATGGTATCCCTTCTTTCTTCCAGAAGGCAAAAGCATTGAGCTCTGTGGGGAAGGCCATATGGCATCCCTAGAGCATCAAATAATTAATAATTACTGGTGGAGAAAGTCACGAAACTTTAAGACCATTGGCTCTGGGCTCTCTTACTAGAAGCAAAGGATTTTGAGTTGATTCACATGTAATGGCACTTCCTGTGAACAAGAAAGGGAAGTATTGGATGTGTATAGAATATTTCACTATGGAATGATGAATCCAGCTTTTTATTTTGGCAGAAATAGATAGAAATCTGATTCCCACAAAATGCATAAATTCTTGTGGAGTTGCTTCGAGACCCAAAGTCTGTCCCTTTGTTAACTGAAACTCCAGACCAACAACCTCACTGAGACACATGGAGGACGGCCAAAGACCTTCCTGAGGTGCTATCTTTCTCCCACAGTGAGTTAGAGAAATATTCGGAGCCCCAAAAGGAATATTGAAGCAGGCAGCTGGACAAAGTACCACATAAGACAACTCCGTAGGGTTGGATAGTTATTTAATCAACTGACACTAAAAAAATTTGGAGACAAAGAATTGGAAATTGAGGGATGCCAATCATCTAGGGAATGGCTGAACAAATTGTGGTATATGGATGAATACTATTGTTTTATAAGAAATGATGAGCCCACAGATTTCAGAAAAACCTAGAAGGATTTACATGAATTGATGCTGAGTGAAGTGAGCAGAATGAAAACATTGTATACAATAACATTGTACGGGGATCAACTATGATTGAAGTAGATCTTCTCAATAAGACAATACTCCAAGACAATTCCAAAAGACTCTGGATGGAAAATTCCATTTATGGAATCTGAATGTACATCAAAGCACACTCTTTTCACTTTTTTTTGCTTTTTTATGGATTTTCCATTTTGTTCTGTTTCTTCTTTCACAACATGAATAATGTGGAAATGTCTATATGATTTCACATGTATAAACTATATCAGAATTGCTTGCCATTTGGAAAAGAAGGAGAGAAAAATAATTGAAACTCGAAATCTTATTAAAAATGAATGTTGAAAACTATATGTGCAATTGGAAAAGAATACTATTTACAAAAAAAAAGTGAGAAGCACTGCATGAAGGGAAAAGAATCTGGATTCAAATTCCAAATTTACAACTTACTAATCCGTATAACTTTGGACAAATCAGTTTCCTCAACTGTCAAAAGAGATGACTAGATTAGGAGATTCTGGGTGCCTTCCTGGATTAATCTGTGAGTCTATGTAACTATATCAGTTCATAGCATCTTCTGACAGGGATTCTGAAACCTTCTCACATCATAGACCCCTCAAGCAGTCTAGTAAATGTTCCAGACTCCTTATATAAAATGATGTTCTTAAACATTTAAAAATAAAATAAAATATATGATTACAAATGAAACCATTTTTTGGAAAACATAGTTTAAAAAACTTTTTTTCAGTCCATACACCCCTAATTAAGAGCCTTGACTCTATGTGAAGTCAAACTGTTTGATTTTTAATAAAAATTTGTTCATAGGATTATAGATCCAAAGCTGAAAAAGATGTTGGAGTTCTTTTAGATAATCAATCAATAGACATTTGTTAAGTATCTCCACTGTTAAGAGCTAGAGATACAAAAGAGACAAAAGATAGTCCCTGTCCTCAAGGATCTTACAAGCTAATGACAATAGCCCAGTTTCATTTTACAGAAGAAGAAACTGAGTGATGAAGTCCATTGGTCAAAGTCACACAGGTAAAGCAAATAACGGAGCTCCAATTTGAATCAATTCCTTGATTGGCCAATCCAGTGTTGGTAGGGATTTTCCTCCTCTTGTCACAATATTTCAGAATTATAAAGTATTCAGAAACCATCTAATCCAATCAATATCAAGAGAGAGAGAGAGAGAGAGAGAGAGAGAGAGAGAGAGAGAGAGAGAGAGAGAGAGAGAGAGAGATTCCTTCAACAACATAGCTGAAAAGTGACTAGTCAACCTCTCTGCTTGAAGTCGACAAGTGAAGGTCTGGTAACCTCAGTTCTTCCCAGAGTCAGACACATGTCATCCCCAGCCTGAGGAATAACCAAATCATCCATTTATTTGGGTGCGGGATGAAACCACATCAATGGAACAGAAAAAAGGAAAAACTCAAGATGCCAATGGAACCAAAAGCTCTGGGAAAGCAGATCTTGTATTTTTCCTAATTTTATATCTCCCTCAGCACCAAAACGAGCATTCTACATGCAGTATATGCTTAATATACACCTAGTGGATTGAATCAAACTAAATAAAACATATAATTTTGTGCATGACTTTGTCTTTGGGCTAACTCTAAGGACTTTTAGCAAAGCTACTGGAGATGCTTGCCATTTTTTTCTACAAATGAGGAAACTGAGGCAAACAGGGTTAAGTGATATGTCTAGAGTCACACACTGTCTGAGTCCAGATTTGAACTCAAGAAGCTGAGTCTTCCAGACTCCAGGCCTGGCATTCTATCCATTATGCCATCTAGGCTTTGCCAACACAGAAATTTTGCAAGCAAAGAAAAATGGCATTTTAGCAAGTTTAGAATGCTTCCAACTCAAATCTTTTTCAGATTTTGATCTGATATAGTCTTTAAATGAATTCTTAGTTCCTAATTCAGAATTGATTCTATCTTGATCTAGACAAGGTTATACACTTTTTTTCCATATTATTTTCCAGTTATACACTCAACATCACAACTATCCTGACTCAGTTTCTTACCAGCTGAGTAAGCCCAAGGCTAAATCACCTAATATCTCTGAACCTGTTTCTTAATGTATGAAATAAGGATAATGATAGGATCTAAACATTATATATTTCAATAACAATATTATATAATGATCAATTCTGATGGATATGGCTCTTTCCAACAATGAGATGGGCCAAATCAGTTCCAGTAGAGCAGTAATGAACTGAACCAGCGACACCCAGTGAAAGAACTCTGGGAGATGACCATGAACCACTACGTAGAATTCCCAATCCCCCTATTTTTGTCTGCCTCCATTTTTGATTTCCTTCACAGGCTAATTGTACACTATTTCAAAAGTCCGATTCTTTTTGTACAGCAAAACAACTGTTTGGACATGTATACATATATTGTATTTAACTTATACTTTAACATATTTAACATGTATGGGTCTACCTGCCCTCTGGGGGGGGGAAAGGAGGGGAAAAATTAGAACAAAAGGTTTGGCAATTGTCAATGTTGTAAAATTACCCATGCAAATATCTGGTAAATAAAAAGCTATAATAAAAAATGATAGGATCTATATCATAGGCTTGTTGTAAAGATCAAATGCCATCATTTTATAAAGTGTTTTGCAAACTTAAAAATGTGATGTTGACTTATATTAGTCTTCAATGCCTTGAAGAGAGCTTCTTCTGAGAGTTCTATGGAATCAGATATCTCCCCACCCAAACACTCACCTGTCCTTCCCATTGTGGAGAGGTGATTAGCAAGTTGAAAACTAAATACATTCCAAAGCATTATTAATATTATTTTCTTCAATTATAAATAAGTTTTCTTTCCTTCCAATGTCCTCTACCACTAAAAAGAGGAAAAATAAAAAGGAAATCTTATAGCAAATATGCATAATCAAGCAATATAAATTCTCTCATTGTTTGTGTCCAAAAATGTACATTTTCTTCCACATTGTGAGTTCATCTCCTTTCTATCAAGAGGCAGGTAGCACATTTCATCATCAGTCCTCTGGAATTGTGTTTGCTCTTTATACTGTTCAGAGGGATTTTTAAGTCTGTTAATATTGTCTGTCTCTCCATTGCTGTTGTGGTTGTATACATTCTTTGTCCTGGTTCTTCTCACCTCACTCTGCATCAGTTCAGGAGTCTCTCCAGCTTTCTGTGAAACTGTTCCCTTCATCGTTCCTTATGGTACAATAAGACACCATGACATCCATATACCATAACTTAATTTCCATTTTCTTGCCACCATGAAAAGAATTACTCTACATAACTTGCACGTTCATGAGCTTAGTGAAAGGGCCCGCCAGAAGCACAGCCATCAGGTGACAGGCACAGGTGGGTCACTGAGGCACACTAGGTGCTCCTCCAGAGATCCAGCCGCCAAGTCGGAATATCTTTTAAAAACTGCCCGGAACAGAAAAGAAATGGAAGAAAGAGGGAGAGAAGTTCCCAAGCAGGGATTTCCTAGCTCGCCAACCCAATGGTGCAGCAGAGCACTCAGTAAGTAAACAGAAAACATGGGCAGCTGAGAAATCAATTTAGCTGAACAAACAATGTTGCCTGTAATGAACTCCTAATTATCCTTTTATGCCGTGTCAGTCTGAGTGATTACAGAGCTGGGCCGTTTAATTTGACGTCTGAGCCTGGCTGTGCTCCATTAGCCGCATATAAAGCTACGACATGTTGCGGGGTGGGGGAGAGGGCCTGTATTTATCTAGAACTAAGTGAGCACCTGTAGCGATAACAAGGATGGAGAGCATCTGATCAGATCTGAAAATTTCCAAATGAGGCTTGAGCAAGCATCTGGGACATAAGAGAGGGCGAGGAACACTCAGGGGGATGATAGTGCTCATTACTCCAGTGTCTCGAGTTCTCCAAAGATTTGCCGGGGGAAAGAGCAGCAGAATTCGAATTTCTAGGCATTTACTAGCTGTCTGATCTTGACCTTCTTTCATGATAATATAATAATAATAATAATAATAATAATAGCACCTACCCCAACCCTGAGGTTGTTGTAAAGATGATATAATAATCCCTGACATTTATATAGCTCCCAGTGTGTGCCAGACACTGTGCTCAATGCTTTATAATTTTCATTTCATTTGATCTTCACCTGAGAGATACTATTATAGTAATATAACAGTAGATACTAGTATAATCTCCATTCTACAGATGAGAAAACTGAGGTAAACCAAAGTTAAGGGACTTGCCTTTGCTCATACAGGCTATAAGTGTTTGAGGACAGATTTGAAATCAGGTCTTTCTGACTCCAGTTTACTTAAATGTGCAGAATGAATTTTGTAAACCTCAAAAGTCAGAGGTTGATAACCTTTGAGTCTGTGGACTCCCCCTGGAGGATAGAATTCAGGGATTACGTCTTGATTTTCAGTAACCTCTAAGTAAAAATTAAATTTTTTCCATCACGAATGTAGACATCGAATATTTTTTTCTTAGAAGTGGTCCATGTCATAAACAAGAATAGATACAGAGGAGGAAAGTAAGTCACAGATAGATCAAGTGGCCTACCCATGGCTTGTACAGGTGTTTCCTCATCTGTGAAATGAGAGGCCTCTGAAATTCATTTCAGCTCTGGTTCCATGAGTCTATGATCTTTCCAATCAACCAATCAATCTGTCAATGAGCTTTTATTAACCACTTTATTAAGCCAAGCTCCGGGCTAAGCACTGGGAAATACAACTTCAAAAACAAAGTAATCTCTGCTGTGTATATAGAATAGATACAAGGTATTTTTGCTGGGGCAATATAAGCAAATGGGGCCAGTCAGGAAAGACATCATGGGGAAGCTGATTCTTGAATGGACCTTTGAAGGAAACCGTGGATTCTAGGAAATTCTAGGATTTCTAAGTCTTTATCTTAGAATGTCCATAGTCACCCAGTTAGTTACAAATCAGAGTTCTTTCCCCTGTTCCAAACTTGGTGAGAAAAGAACCTTGCAGGAGTTGGTAGTTTGCCCTGTGTTCCAAAAGTCCAGCTAATCCAGGTCACTTCAGCTACTGGGATCAGCAGCGTGCCAGCTGACTGGTCACATCTGTCTCCAGCCACATGCTCGATTGGCTGCACAACTGGGAAAATGAATGGGTGGGAAATATGTCACAGCTCATTAGGGAGAAATTACCTCTTTAAGATGTAACTTGTGCTGTAATAAGAATCAGAGAGTCAGAAGATTTTAGAACTAAAAGGAAGAGGGGAGAGGAAAATTCCCTTCATCCCATTCAAGTCCCTGAATGACAGTATTCAGTTGGATAAATGCATCCCTAAAATCAATTCCAGTGAAAACTGTCTTCTCTAGGAAGAAACACAAACCCCACTGTTAACATGTACTAACAGTAGGGTCTATGTTTCTTCCACTTGAGAAAACTGAGGCAGTAATTTATAATTATTATATTATATATAATTCACATTATATTAAAAATATGTCAGCAGTGGATAATTATCACATGACATGATAATATTATATTAACAATATTAATGTAAGTGGTAATAATATATATTTTATATAATATTTGTATTATATATAATCACATTGTATTAACAATATTAATGTAATTAATAATATGGCAGTAGTAGATAATTATCATATGATATAATGTTGTATTAACAATATTAATGTAAGTAGTAATAATATATAATATTTTATATAATAATGATATATCACTACCTCAGGTTCCTCAAAAGGAAATAATATAGCATCTACCTCACAAGGTTATTGTGTGGGCTAAATGAGTTTATATTTGTAAAGCACTTATCACATAAGGTATTTAATAAACCCTCCTTATTGTACTATGGCTTTCTTGCTCTTCCTTTCACAGGCTGTCTTTTGTCTCCATGTCTCCAGGCACAAGTTATCCCCATGACCTGAATGTACTCTCTTCTCACTTCTTCCACTTGAAATCCCTTGTTTCTTAGGATTTGCCATCCTGTGTGAAGCCTTTCCTGATTTCCCAACTTTTAGTACCTTTCCCTGAAAAATTACTTCATATTTTGCATTCTCCTAACGGTGTACCTGCTTGTTTTTTTCTTATGTAAACACACTATGGCCAAGTACTGTTTCATTTCTCTCTTTATGTCTCTAGTCCCATATCTGTCACAAATGGATGTTTAATAAATGCTTATCATGGGAAGGAGATCTCTTCCCTGATCATCACAGACCCTTTGAGATATCTGGTGTTTGCAATAGCCAAACACTGGGAATCATCTCTACTTCAAGGATTAATGAATGACTGAACCAGTTGCTCTACAAATACTACTCTTAGTCCAGGAAGAAAGCAGAAATGGTATGAGATCCTCAAAGGCAGAAGGAAGGAAGGAGCACTTCAGTGAGTTCCCAGATCCATTGACATATCAAAAGCTACAAATTCCATGGAATATCAAAATGCCATAAAAATGTACAAAAAACAGCAATAAAGCTCACATTTCTGTAACACTTTAAGACATAAAATATGTACTTTTAAGTACATATGAAGATCTTAATAAATGATATTGTTTTGACTTTGCTTAAAACAGGGATCTTTACAAAATATAATCTTATTTGATCATCAAGACAATCCTGTGGGATATTAACATTTCGTATATGATTTGCCTAGGTTCACACAACTAAAAAGATGTCAGAGATTGGTTTAAAATCCATCTTACAAGTCTGATATGTCTCTTGGCTGCCTCTAAGAAGAAAATATGAAGGAAACATGGAAACACAAGGATACCAAGTACGGTCAACAGACCTGGAGAGACCCCATCCCCATTGGTGGAATAGTGTAAACTTGAGAAAAGAAGAAACACAAAAGGTAACCAGTCTTCATCAGAGCATACACCAAAGCAAAAGGAGATATGGAACAAATATGCTTTCTTCTTGGTTCATTGACTCAATCTTATTTTATGAAAATGAACAGATCCGTCAATTAGCTGAGCACACCTTTTCCAAATACTAGCCCAGCTAAGTCTGGGTCTGCCCATTCCTAGATCAGCTCATGGACAATAATTATTTCAATAGTATTTTGTTTTTCAAATATACATAAAGAGAGTTTTCAATATTTGTTTTTGTAAGACTTTGTATTCCAAATTTTTCTCCATCCTTCCCTTAACTCCCCCTTCCCCAAGACAACAAATAATTCAATACAGGTTAAATATGTACAATTATTTTTTAAATTTCCATATTTTATATGCATATATTGGATTTAACAAATATTTCTACCATGTTTAACATATATTGGACTACTTGTCATCTAGGGGAGGGCATAGGAAAGGGGAGGAATATAAGGTTTTGAAAGGGTTAATGTTGAAAAATTATCCACGCATATGTTTGGAAAAAGAAAAAGCTTTAATTAAAAAAAAGTCCATATTTTTCATGTTGCTCAAGAAAAATCAGACCAAAAAGGGGAAAAAAACATGAGAAAGAAAACAAACAAAAGTTGAAAATACTGTGCTTCGATCCACATTCAGTCTTCACAATCCATAATCTCTGGGTGTAGAGGGCATTTTTCCATCCCACATCTATTGGAACTGAATGGTAGTTTTTTGTTCATATGTTCTGTTTGGCAATGGCAACTCTCAAAACTGAAGTCATGGATCATTATACACTTCAACAACGATACTGTATGAGGATGTATTATGATGGAAGTGGATATCGTCAACATAGAGAAGAGCTAATCCAGTTCCAATTGATCAATGATGGACAGAATCAGCTACACACAGAGAAAGAACACTGGGAAATGAGTGTAAACTATTAGCATCTTTTGTTTTTCTTCTCGGGTTATTTTTACCTTCTGAATCCAATTCTCTCTGTGCAACAAGAGAACTGTTTGGTTCTGCACACATATATTGTATCTAGGATATACTATAACTTATTAATATGCATAAGACTGCCTGACATCTAGGGGAGTGGAGGGAGGGAAAGGAAAAGGTCAGAACAGAAGTGAGTGCAAGGGATAATGTTGTAAAAAATTACCCAGGCATATGTACTGTCAATAAAAAATTATTTTAAAAAATACAATAGGCCAAATACAAAACAAACAAATAAACAAAAACAAATAAAAAAACTGAAGTCATGACCAATGTCAATAGGAGAATGCTCCCATTGACAAAATCAGACATCTTTGAAGAGTTGAAGCTTTACCTGGCACCATATTATTCTATTCCATTAGGCTTTCTCTGGTATAAATGGTTCAGATTGGGACATGAAAGTTTAATGTAGGAGGCAGTGGATTGGTCCTAGAGTTCAAAGACCCCTTTTCAAATCCCACCCTGGCTATCTGCTGTGATGCTAGACAAATCTCTAAAGATTACTCTTCTATCATCTGTAAAATGAGGGAGTTGGGCTAAGGACATTTAGATGGAATGCCCATTAATTGGCGTGTTATAAATGTGTCATTTATGCAAGAAAAAAATTTTGAAACTCAGATCCATGTAATGACCAGTTATGACTCCAGAGCATATAGTAAATGCTTAATAAACACTGATTAATTGTTATCAAAGAATGACTTCAATAAATGAAAACCGGACACAGAAGAGACTGAAATCCTTTAATCCCAAGGCCCATTAATTTTTATTCAGATGGGTACCAGGGTTGCACAGGCCTTAGAAACAGTAGCCACTGGTCAGGACTGTCTCTGGGTCTGGAATACCAAGGCTACTAGAATCCACAGGAGTTACACCTGGGCCAAAACCATCACCATAAAAAATTTCCACCAGAAAGCGGATCTCCACTGGGCCCCTGGGTATTCCAGCCGAAAAGGAGCTCATCAATCTTCATTAACATTATTTTATTCTATTGGTGCATTTCAGGTCAATACAAGTTAGTCATTTTATCGTCTCGTTCATTGCCTGGCTTTATGTAAGAGCTGCTAAAAATAAGATTACGCAGGGGGAGGAAAACATCAGTTTGGTGTCTAAATTTAGAAAACTTGATGAATAAATCTATTAAATTCATTGTGGGGAGAGAGGAGAGCAAACTGTTGTTTAATGGGAAGATAAAATAAATAGCAAATAAGAGGTGATTGTCTTTAGAGTTTCTTCCAGAGACAGATTGAAATGGAGAGCTCCTCCGACCCTCTTTATTTACCAATCAGTCTATGGGCTGATTGTGTATTTTAATTTCCATAACCCTCAACCTGAATTTTAAAGAAGATATGCTCCTAAGCAAGAAACTCTGTAGAAAATAGTTATTAAGGCTCTCAGATTCTGCATTTATTTGCCAGAAATAATTTTTTAAAATTGTTTAAAGAGATATAGTCGAAGCAATGTCGATTCATCTTCTTGAGCTCCTGGGAAGCAGGTGTTTGCAAGTATTCTGCATGGGCAGACATCTGGCAAGCCTCTTCATCCCCACACCCCGCCCTTGGAGCCAACATCTGGCAAGCCCCTTCATCCCTGCATTCTTCCCCCCTTCTTCCAGCCCCCTCCCGGCATCTGCCAGGAGCATTTCCCCTTAGAAGAGTAGTGCAATGTTCTGAAGGGCGGTGACCTTGGGTCCCACACTGGGTGGGGGATTTTCAGAGCTAAGATGAGCACACACAAGGCTCTGGTGAGAATCCTTTTGTGTCTGGCTGGTTCTCACCCGAGGAGCTTGTTTAAAATTGAAATCAGTCGTTAATATTAACCACTTTAAAATTTTTCCAAATCCCCTAAGGAAGAAAGAAATGGGAAGGCATAATGGGAAGCAATTGTACGAGGAGGTCATGAGCCTCAGGAGCAAGGGAAATAACAATTGGAGAAAAAAAGATAGGAATAGTGGGGCTGGGCCTTGCATTTCACTGATATAAGGAATTCCTGGAAGAGGACACTCATTTTTTTTTTTAACAACTGAGAGTCTCAAAGAGGTGACCATAGCATTAAGATATTAAAAGGCTTACCCAAAGTCGTATGACCAGTATGTGTCAGAGATGGATATTACAGCCAAATTTTCCCGCTTCCCAAACTAGCTGTATAAGCATCATTCGAACAATCCCAGGGAAAAAAATACTATATATGGAGAATATTGACCTTGCAACAACCTTAAAAATGTTCTCTAAGTCCAGGTTAGCTGAAAAGTACATCTTTGATATTAATAATAATAATAATAATAAATCTAAATCCAGATTAACTGAAAGCACATCTTTGATATTAAAAATAATAATAATAATAATAATAAAGTACATCTTCTAAAGATATACCATATCTCCCTCTCTTCTTCATGGAAGTGGGGAACTATGGATGTGAAGGACTGCATGCAGTATTGGACTTGGCTGAAGTTCTAATTAGTTTTACTGAATCTTTGTTTTCTCTTTTTTTCTTCTTTGTTAAGAGGTGGCTCTCCAGGATAAGAAGGAGGGGAAGGAATTTTTTGTAAATGAAAGTAATGCCAAAACAAAAAAATATTTTTAGAATTTTAAAGAAATAAGAAAATACATTTCTAAGTAACTCCCCAAAAAGTCTGAAAACTGATTAGGGGAATGAGTTCTAAGGAAATGGGACTAAATTACACATAGTAGGGATCTCTTTAATATCCTTAGTTAGATAGCATCTTACTGGAAAATCTAAATACCAACAACCAGTGATTGGACATGACTCCAGCAGTGGGAATGTATAGAAAGTATATATCTAAGGATCATGAAGTCTAAGCTAGATGGATCCTCATGAGCCATTTAATCCAAAATTCTCATTTTATAGAAGAGGAATCTGAGCAATATTTCTCCATGCACATGCAGTAAGCAAGAGAGAGAAATGGAAAACAGATCTTCCTGGAAAAGTGAGAGAAAGTATAATACACAGACTTAAGAGTTACAGGTTTTGAAGGCAGATTCAAATCATTTTAATCTCCTTGTGCCTCAGTTCCCACATTTGTAAAATGAGAAGGTTGGGCTGGGATTGTTTTTGTCTCTAAAGATATGGTTCTTTGACCCCACTCCAGCATCTTAGTTGCAAAATGAAGATAACAATACCTTGTGATACCTACCTTGTGTAAGCCCAAAAGAATTATAGAGGCATCCTCTATTATTAGTCAGCTTTGCCATATCTAAAATAGGAATAATAATACCCTTTTCCTCCATTGAAGGATTACTATACGAATGAGAAAGGTGAGAGACCAGATGGGAATAAGAAGAAAATAACAGATGCAGTAAATATAGCATGAGGTTTTTTACTCAGTCCTACATGGCATACTGATATAATAATAATGACAATGATTGTGATGAGGATGACAATAATCACCCACATTTCTATCAACTTCAGCGTTATTATAGCCAACATTGGTAGGATGTTTGTAGTTCAAAAAAAGAACATTTTATATACTTAATCCTGTTTGATTCTTACATCATCCCCATGAGGTTGTTGCTGTTATTATCCCCAGTTTATAGCTGAGGAAATCGGGGCCCAGAAAGCTTAGGTGAGAGACAATGGGAATGTTATTAGCTTTTTGCAATCCAAATTATTGATTAATTCATTCTCAAATTATTGGGAACATTATTGATTTTTGGAGTCCAAATCCAACTTTGGTATTTGCCACCTGTGTTATCTTGACCTCATCTTCCAAATAAAGGAAATGGATTAAATGGTTTTCAAGGTCTACTTCCAAGCTCATTCCATAACTCATTTGAAGCTATGTGGCTAAAAATCATCCAAGGTCAGATTCAAAGACAGTTCTTCTTGCCTCCGTGTCCAAGTATTCTGGGTGTGATAATGGCCACAGAATGTCCACATTCACCAACTAGTTTACACACATTAGCTCATTAGAACCCTGATAGATGTTTGTAGACAAAACAGACACAATGATTGACTGTACCTAGGCTATATCCCAAGAATCCTGACTCTGTTATTGGCTCATAGAACTATAGATTTGGAATTAGAAGTCTTATTTTACAGATGAGAAAATGGAGGCTCAGAGAGGTTAGATAACTTTATTGATGTCATGCAGGTCAAAGTAGTAGAGCCAAGAATTGAATCCTGGTCCTTGGATTCCAAATCCAATATTCTTTCTACCACCCTAATACTTCCCATCTGACTGGACTGTGCAAAAAGAAAGGAAAGTGTGGGAGTTCAAGAGGAGAGAGGGATGGTTTTCTGACATCCACATGAGACATTATAAGGCTAATGTGATCATTATTCATTGCCTCATTGCTTCCTGACTCTGGGATCTCTTCAGTCCTTTTCCCTCATCTCTGCTCAAGCTGCGTATTTCCCTGCCTTTGCTCAAAACCCTTCCATGACTCACTAATGCCTTTCAGAGAAAATATAGCTCCTTCATGGTCATTCAAAGTCAAAGTGGGCTCCCACTTCTGTGTCCAGTTTTATCTCATATTATCCCTGTAACTGTTCCCCAATGAAATTTAACTATTCACTCTTCCGGACCTCCATTCAGTGAGTGAGGGGGCTGGGGTCTCTTCCAACTCTCAATAATTCAAAGGTTGGAAATAAATGCCTACTGGAAAATGGTAGGGAACAGAAATTACTCAGACTGAAGAGGCGGTATAATTCAATGGGATGAGATCGTGTATGTTAAGCATTCCCTAAATGTCAGTTATTATGTTGAGCCTGGAAAAGCCTTCAGGGGGACATGAGAGCTGTCTACAAATATTTGAAGGGCTGTCAAATGGAGGAGGGATTAGTTTTGTTCTGCTTGGCCCCAGAGGGCAGAACTAGTAGCAGAGGGAGAAAGGTGCTGAGAGGCTGATTTGGGTTGGAAATCAGGAAACACTTCCTGATGATTAGAAGTGTCCCAAAGGAGAATGATGGACTACCTCAGAGATAGTAGATTCCCATTCAATGGGAGAAGTAGGGCGTGTGGAGGGAATGGTATAGAGGGATTTCTTAGTAAAGGATAGATCAGAGTTGATGAAGAGTCTATGATTCTAAACTCATGACCAAGAACTCTCCCATTTTTTGTATTTTAATAAGGGCTTATAGTTGATCCTCATAACAATCCTATGAGGTTGAGTGCTATTATTTCCATCTTATAGATGAGGAAACTAAGATTGAAAGAAGTTAATTGACTTTCTCAGGGTCATACAACTTGAAAGCACCTGAAGCAGAATTCAAATTCAGACCTTTCTGACTCTAAGCTGTATTCTGGATCCACTGAACTTGACAGGTATGAACACACATGATTACCTCTATCTTCTAAGAGCAGAAAAAGGAAAATTGTATATGAAATCATGAATCTCAACTATGTACAACTTTAAAAAGATAATATCTTTTCCTTCCTTCTTTCTTTATAAGGAGTTAGCATATGTAAAGTGCTTCCTAAATGTTAAAGCATTATGGGGTCAGCTAGGTGATGCAGTGGATAGAGAACCAGCCCTGAAATCAGGAGGACCTGAATTCAAGTCTGGCTTCAAACACTTAACATTTCCGGCTGTGTGACCCTGAGCAAGTCATTTAATCTCAATTGCCTCAGGGAAAAAATAAGTAAAAATAAAAATAAATTTTAAAAATAAAGCACTATGTACATTTTAGCTGTTTTAAGAATAATTATACTACTCAATATAGTAATAAATAATGATAATAATGATGATAATAAGTATCAAATAGCAATAGTAGTAAAAAAATTAGTATTATTAATAATAATAATACATTAACCCCAAGAAGGGATCTTAATGGAGAGTTTATTATTATTGGGGTGGTAGAAAGAACACTGGATTTGGAATCCAAAGACCAGGATTCAATTCTTGGCTCTATTACTCATGATCTGCATGATCTCAATAAAGTTATCTCACTTCTCTGAGTCTCCATTTCCTCATCTGTAAAATAAGACTTCTAATTCCAAATCTATGGTCCTATGGGTCAATAACAGAATCTGGATTCTTGGGATACAGCCTGGGTACAATCAATCATTATGTCTGTTTTGTCTACAAAATATGGGGCAGAGCAGTAGGTAGAGCTATCTTTAAGGACTTCCCATCCTTAAAAAAATCATACAATAAGATTAGCCATGGATTTTGCCAATACATGGTACCTAAATCCTTCCAACCAATCTCAAAAATAAGCTTTTTTTCTGCAAAAATTTCTTCATAAACCATAAAGGTGGCTAATTTATTATTAAAACAATAGCATCACCTAACAATTGTTGTTTTTTTAATAAGTTTGAAAGTTTGCAAAGCATCTTCCTTATAACAACTTTGCAAGGATACAAGTATGAGTTTCTTCATTTGATCTGGTTCAATCCTGTTCAATTTTACAAGGGGAGAAAGAAGAAATGTCTGCAAAGATAAGTGAAAGCCAAGCTATGTCAGGCTTTCAGTCCAGGCTAATGACTGTTTTAAATTCTAATTGGAAAAGAGGAGCCCAAACTCACGGGATAGGGTGATTGGATCTAATCTGTGTTTTAGGAATATTAATTTGATGGGTGGGAATAGGTTGGAAAGGGAGAGAATAAAGGCAGGGAAACCAATTGCAGAGTAGAAAAATAATCCCTATGAGAGGGGGAAAGGACCTGAACAATGATAGAGGGTGGATGAGAGGAGAGAGATCCAAGGGATATCATGGAAGTAGAAAGGATAAGACTTCCTAACTAGTTAAACATAGGAGATGAAACCAAAAGATTAAGTGAGGGGAGGGGGATGGATGAAAAAGAGCAGAGAGAAAAGAGAGACAAGAAGAAGAAGAAGAAGAAGAAGAAGAAGAAGAAGAAGAAGAAGAAGAAGAAGAAGAAGAAGAAGAAGAAGAAGAAGAAGAAGAAGAAGAAGAAGAAGAAGAAGAAGAAGAAGAAGAAGAAGAAGAAGAAGAAGAAGAAGAAGAAGAAGAGGATGAGGAGGAGGAGGAGGAGGAGGAGGAGGAGGAGGAGGAGGAGGAGGAGGAGGAGGAGGAATGGAAATAGAGAGAAATAATAGTCAGTGGAAATAGGATTCTACCTCTGGAACAAGCCAACTACATAATATTGAACAGGTCAATTCGCCATCCTGGACTTGAGTTTCCTAATTTGTTAAATGGGAAGGGAGTCAGTCAGTCAATTAAATAAATAATAGTCAATAAAATAAAATAAATAAAATTTGTTAAATGCCTATTGTGAAGAACTAGATGGACTCTGAGGTCCTTTCCTATTCCAGGTCTAGACCCTATAAAGACACTCTGAAAACCTAAAAAGGCTACAAGATAACGTCATTATTATTGTTATTGTTGTTACTATTATTATTATTAAAAGTTTTTTCTCAAGTAAAACTAGGATGCCCATTATCATCACTATTATTTAACATTATACTAGCAGTGTTGGCTTTAATAATAAAAAAAAAGAAAAAGAAATTAAAGTAATTAGATTAGGCAATGATGTAATAAAACTATCACTCTTTGTAGATGATATGATGATATACTTAAAAGAATCCTAGAAAATGATCCATCAACCCACTGGAAACAATCGACAGCTTTAGCAAAGTTACAAGATATAAAATAAACCCACACAAATCATCAGCATTTCTATATATTACTGACAAAGCCTATCAGCAAAAGATGAGAAGAGAAATTCTATTTAAAACAACCATAAACAAAATAAAATATCTAGGTTTCTATTTGCCAAGGAACTATATGAACTATATGAGCACAATTACAAAACACTTCTCACACAAATAAAGTCAGATCTAAGCAATTGGGAAAATATCAATTGCTCACAGGTAGGCTGAGATAATATGATAAAAAATGGCAATTCTGTCTAAACTGATCTACTTGTGCAGTACCATATTAATCAAACTGCCAAAACATTATTTTATAAAACTAGAAAAAACAATAACAAAATTCATCTGGAAGAACAAAGTCAAGAATACCAAGGAAATTAATAAAAAAATATAAAGAATAGTGGTTTGGCAATACCAAAACTAAAACTATATTATAAAGCAGCAGTCATCAAAACCTTTCAGTATTGACTAAGAAATAGAGTGGTGGATTGGTGGAACAGATTAGATACACATTACACAATAATTAAGGCCTTCAGTAGTCTAATATTTGATAAACCCCCAACCTCTAAGTTCAGGAATAAGAACTCACTACTTCACAAAAATTGCTGGGAAAACTGAAAAATAATATATCAGAAACTTGGCATAGACCTATATCTCACACCCCATACCAAAATAAGGTCCATATGTACGTGATTTGGGCATAAAGAGTGATACCCTAAACAAATTAGGAGTGCAAGGGATAATTTACCTATCAGATCTTTGGAGAAGGGAGAAATTTATGACCAGAGAAGAACTACAGCAAATTATGAAAGGCAAAATGGACAACTTTGATTACATTAAATTAAAAAGGTTTTACACAAATAAAACCAACAGAAACAAGATTAAAAGTGAAATACAAAGCTGGGGAAAAATCTTTAGAGCCATTGTTTCTGATAAAGATCTCATTTCTAAAATATATAAGAACTGTGTCAAATTTATAAGAATATGTCATTCCCCAATTGATAACTGATGAAAGGATATAAACAGACAATTTTCAGATGACAAAATTAAAGCTATCTATATTTATGAAAAATTGTTCTCAATCACTACTGATTAGAGAAGTGCAAATTAAAACAACTCTGAGGTACTATCTCATACCTCTGAGACTGACTAATATGACAGGAAAAGATCATGATAAATGTGAGATGAGATGTAGGAAAACTAGGACACTAATGCATTTTTGGTGGAGTTGTAAAAATGAGTCGACCATTCTGGAGAGCAATCTAGAATTATGCCTAAAGGGCTTTAAACTGTGCATATCCTTTGATCCAGCAGTGCCATTACTGAATCTGTATCCCCAGGAAATAAATAATAAATAAAAGAGGGAAAAGGACCCACAAGTACAAAAATGTTTGTAGCAGTTCTTTTTATAGAAATACAGAATTGAAAACGAGTAGGAAAATCCCCCATCAGTGGGGGAATGGCTGAATAACCTACGGTATCTGAAGGTAATGGAATATTATTGTTTTATGAAAAATGATGAACAGGTTGATTTTAGAAAGGCCTAGAAAGATTTACATGAACTGATGCTGACCAAAACAAGCAGAACCAAGAAAACAACGTACACAGTAATAGTATGAATTTATGATGATCAACTATGAAAGACTTGGTTCTTCTCAGTGATTCAGTGATCTAAACCAGTTTCAAAAGACTGTGGACAGAAAATGCCATCTGCATCCAGAAAAAGAATTTTGGAGATTGACTGTAAATCAGCACATGCTATGTTCACTTCTTTCTTTCTGTTTTGGTTTTTTCTCCCATGAAATTTTTTTCATTTTGTTCTGATTTTTCTCTCCCAACATGATTTATAAAGCAATGTGTATTAAAATAAATAAATTAATTAAAAATAAACTAAAAGATTTTTAATGAATGTTTAAAAATTGTCTTTACCTGTAACTGGGAAAAATCAAATACTATTTTTTTTTAAATTTCTCCTAATTCCTGTAGTATATCTCTTTGATCCTAAAGCAATGATATGCTGCTAAATATTTAACATCCAGCTCTCCAGAAAAAGCACATATATTATTGCTATCCTATTACCATCCCCAACTGTTAGTGCCTACCTTTAAAACTGACTTGTATTTACCTTATGTTTGTATTTATGTATTCATATTTATGTTGTTTCCCACAAAAGAATGTAAAGTCCTTGAGAACAAATATTGTTTCATTTTCATTTTTGTATTGGGAGAAAGAAAAGAAATAAACATTTACTAATCACTTACTGGGTGCCAAAAACTATGTACTAAAGACTTTTATAAACATTTTCTCTTATGGGTAAGAAAACTGAGGCAGACAGAGGTGAAGCACCTTGCCCAGAATCATACTTTGTCCAGTCACATTTGCCTAGTTAGCAAATGTCTTGAGGCCGAATTTGCATTCTGGTTTTCCTGATTCCAAACCCACAGCTCTTATTCACTGTACCTCTAGTCAGGGAGAACAGAGTCAGAAGCATGGCAGAAGCCCAAATCTATCCTGAGTCCAAATTCCTTTTTATTCTTTTCCTTGAATTTTCTATAGAGGGCACCCTTAAGAGAATGATCTGGAGGGCTTCCTGAGGAGCCCTCATAAAGGTGTTTTCTCATCCCAGAATTCCCTATACTTGTGAAAAATATAGAGGGGAAGGATAAGCAGAGGAGACCACAGGGAAAAGACTCAGAGATGATTGAGCTGAGTTATGAAGGAAGTTAAGGATTCTAAGAGATGAGGAAAGGGCACTCTAAGCAGGAAGGACTGCCAGTGCAAAGTCAGGGTGGTGGGAGATTGTTGTATATAAGGTATGGAAAGTAGAGTTTTGTTTCCTTTTTTTGAGAAATGTAGTCAGTCAATAATCATTTGTTAAGCATTTATTATATGCCAGGCACTGTACCAAGAGCTGAAGTTCCCAAAAAAGGTAAAAACATGGTCCCTACTCTCAAGGAACTCATGGTGTAATTGGGGAGACAATCTGAAAAAACATTGTACATGCCGATAGATGGGTATCACAGGAGGGATGAGGCAAAGGGTGTGGGGAGATATTTTCCCACAGGACCGTCTCCCCACTGTGTCGCTTTTTCTGTGTTTCTTTCTGTCTCTCTCTGTCTCTATCTAGCTATCTATCTCTATTTCCTTCCCTGTCCCACTCTATCTCTTTCTCTATGTCCCCTTTTATGTCTCTCTGTTTCTTTGTCTCTGTCTCTCTCTTTCTCTCTGTCCATCTCTCTCTGTCTCTGTTTCTTTGTCTCTATCTTTGTCCCTCTATCTCTATATCCCTCTTTCTCTCTGTGTCTCTATCTATTTATCTATCTCTTTTTCTCTCGGTCCCTTTCTCTCTCTCTTCTCCCTTCTTTCTTTCATCTCCTCTTCCAATCCCTTTCTCTATTCTCTCCCTCTCTTTCTTTTTTTTCTCCCTCTCTCATATCCTATTCCCTCTCTTCTCCTTTCTCTTTCCCTCTCAACTCGCACTTTATTTCATCTCCTCTTCCCATTCTTCATCTCTTCTTTCTTTAATCCTTCCCTTTCTTCTTTCTTCTCCTCTCCCTCTTTTTCTTCTCCCTCTCCTTTGCTTTCCTCTTTCTCATTTCTCCCTCTCTTCTCTCTCTCTCTCCAACTCTCAGACTACTCCTCACAGGACCAAATAAATTCAGAGAAGCCAGTCATAAAAGCACAAAGAACATGGGGCCCACACCCAGGAGCTGGGACACACACACACACATACACACACACACACACACACACACAACTAGGAGGGTTCGCCATTGCTCTCCGACTCTTATAAAACTGCTATTATCTTGTCCATCCCCCCAACCTTTTCATACAATTATCCGCTTCTCAGTGTGGATTTCCAATAAAGAGCCTTCAAGAGGAGGCCAGTTTCTGAGAAGAATGCCCAGTATTTAACAGTGGTTCTGTTCAAGATTGTCAGATGTCTCACTCACCAGAGATGAAGTCGGAGTCCGCAGAGGGCCTAAAGCAATGGGGCTGACCGCTCGCAGAGAACGTCCCCTCCACCCTGGAGCAAACAGAACCTCCTCTGTTGGTCCGGTCTCAAAGGGGCCTCCCGATAGTCAGTTACTCAAGCATGGACTAAATTTAGACGAAGACAAGAGCAAAATCAGAATGCTGGTGTGTGGACATATAGGGTGGTGAAGGAACAGAGACAAGGAAAAGCTAAACTGCGGAACGGCAGTTTGGTTAGGAAATCCAAGACTTAGAGGCAAGGTAGAGTAATGGATAGAGCATTAGGCATGGAGTTACAAAGTTATTATTGATGCTACTGTTTAGCTATGTCTGATTCTCTATGGCTCCATTAGAGTTTTCTTAGCAAAGATACTGGAACGGTTGGCCATTTCCTTCTCCAGATCATTTTACACATGAGGAAACTGAGGCAGGCAGGATTAAGTGATTTGTCCAGGGTCACACAGCTATCTGAGGTTAATTTTAACCTCGGATATTCTGATTCCAGACCAGATATTCTATCCACTGTGCCACAGTCACAAAGACCTGATTTCAGATCCCTCCTCTGTCACTCATTTATTGTGTGACCCTAATCAAGTCAATTATCCTCAGTATCCCAAGCAAATCCCTAACTCAGGGCTCCTAAGTTGGGATTCATGGATTCCCAAGAGGTCTATATGAATAGATTTCAGTGTCTGAACCCGAATGGGGGGAAATGCATCTTTATCTTCTGAATTCTCTTTAATTTATTTACTTAGAATTCTATAGTCTTGCAAAGGGATCTATGATACACACAGGGTCTTCCCTGAGATATACTGCACTGAGAAGACGGGTGGATTTAGCTTCAGAAAACCCTGGGTTCAAATCCCAGCTTGGCCACTTGTACCCTCTATGCCCTGAGACAAGCTATTCCATTTCTCTAGCCCCAATTTCAAAATTCACCCAAGAAGGAGGTTTGAACGGATGGCCTCCCTTCCAGTTCCAGATAATCCCATGATCCTGTGACCTCTAACATCCCCCCAGCTGTAAATCTTCCATGTTCTCAGTAATAAATGGAATGGAATTTTAGTAGTTGCAGGGAGTTTTCACATCAGGAATTCTTAACATGAGAATTCAGACACTTTGTCTGTTTAAGTATTTGTAATAAAAGTCAGCTTATAAAGGAGAGCAAGGCTACCCATTTAAAAATTTCTTTCACCCAGAGGCTTCCGGTGCATAAGAATGAGCGTCCACATAGATATTTGCCAGAATAATGGTGACCAGCATCACAGTTAGATTCAGCATTTGCAAATGCAGCTAAGATGCTCCTTAATGTTCTTCAGCTTGAGTTGGTTAGACTAGCTCCCTCCTAACCCTGAGAAAAGCATAGGGGGAAGGTCAGATTGTGAACTTATTACCCTACAAGACTCATGCAGGAGCCACTGAATCATCCACCATTTTCAGCGAGTGACCTTGTGAGGATTCAGCATCTGGATGGGGTTGCAGAGCAATGGGTACAATGTCAATAGAGTCCTCTTCTCACACTCTCTCCCCCCTACATTGAGCATGTTGAAGAAGTAGGGGTTTGGGGGGAACTCTCCAGCAGAACCCCAGGTTGATCACCCACTCAGCCGAGCTAAGACTGGTATCCAGTCCGCACCCACCACATTTCCCAGGGACCTGGGCTCTCCTTTGAGGATATCAAAATATGGAAGAATAAGGGGGGAAATGCAACTACTGCATCTACAAACACATACACATATACATGCAAGCATATACATACATACAAATACACATATAAGCACAATACATATAAACACATGTGCATGCAAGCAATACATATATACAAACACATACATGCATACAAATATGCATACAAGCACACATACAAGCAATCTATGCATACAAACACATACATGCAAGCACACATACAAACACACACAAACAAACCATAACGCAAACACACATATATGCCCAAACACATGAAACATACATGCAAGCAACCCATAATACAAACATACATGCATGCAAGCACACATGCATACACATGTGCATACAAGGACACATGCAAACATACATACAAGTACATAAGCATACAAGCAACCCATACATACAAACACACATATAAAGCAACATACACGCAAGCACACCGATACATACAAATATACATGCAAGTACACATATGAGCACATATACACATACATTCATGCTAACACATACATACAAGTACGATCACACATGCAAACACTCACACATACACACAACACACTTTTTGCCTTTTCATGCATGTCCTATTCTGTTCAGAAACCAAAGCTGGAATTAAGATGAAAGCTGAGGAGGAGTCAGGGCCACAAGGAGAAAGGAATGAAGTTCTTTCTCTTAAATTTCTGGGAATTGGTAAATTGATCTTTAAAAATCGTTTCAGGGAACTAGTGTGCAACTAGGACACAAAGTCTTCTAACTACAAGTGACCACTGGTGCTTAAGGACATCGAGCCCTCCCGGCTCACTTTCCTTCTCCTCTGCTCCTTCCCAACATCCAGCCCACCCCCAGCCCCCAACAAAACATCTGCTACTTTTAAATTCAGGTTGGCACACGGGCAGAAACAGGATAGATGAGTAAACATTGCCACCTAGTGGATTGACCACAAAAAAGGCAAGCCCCTCACCAGCCCTTGGAGGTGGAAGACTTGGGGGCCTGCCTTTCCACTCTATTCAGGATCCTACTTTCAGTCAAAAGCAGGTCTTGAGGTTACTGGCATTTAAGAGAAAAGAATCCCGGATAACATGGCTGACCAGAGGGATGGGAGGGAGTCTCGATGCCATGGGGATTTTCCTAACAATAAGAGCTGTCCAGATGAGAGGGGGGCTGCTGGGGGCAAGTGGCAAGTCCCCCTTTCAATGGAGGTCTTAAAACTACTTGTCTGGGAAATTTTAGTGGGTTTGGGCTAAATGGACACTAAGGTGTTTTTTGATTTTGAGATTCTGTGATATCTCAATAGGAGAAACAAAGTGTGGTGGGGTGACCTTACTTAGATGAAGGTGACCCCATTCTTACTGCCTCCTATTAACCATGATGAGTTAGAGCCATCAAGGGGAAATAAATCCAACTGATGGGGAGAAGGTCCCTCAGTACTGGATGAGCACAGAAAAATAAAATAGCCTGATCTACTGAAGCTGCCACCAGAGGGCTTATGGGTGGGATTTTCCTTCCTCCTCTCCAAACAAAAAATAATGAGGATCTAGAGAGGAAAGGGTCCAGATGAACTCTGTGACCCATTTGACCAGCTCGAGTGGATTCAGTTTTCCAGATTTAACTGGCATGTATGAGCTTAAATCAGCATCTCTCATGGGGCAGGTTAAAATGAAATGCTACCTTTCACAGCCTCAAAATGAAAAGGGGGAAGTGGGAAGAGGGAACACAAAAGCTATTCCAACAGGTTAATGAAGCAAACAAATACAAAATAAGTTTTCCTTTCAATGGATGAAAGGAACTCTGCCAGAGGGAAGATTTTTAGGCTTCCTTACTGAGCAAGCCGCCTTTGGGTGGGCCTTGGGAGCCTTTGAAGGTCCTGACACATCTTTTAAAAGAGCAAGCCACCCAGATGTCCAGGATGGTTTAAAAAAGGCTCTGCTGGTGGGCAAGAAGATAACCAGAAGGCAAACTGGTCCTTTCTCTCTCCTCTATTTGTTTTTCTTTCTTTCTTTCCTCCTTTCTTTTTTCTTCCTTTCCTTCCTAACCCTCCTCCCTTCCTTTGTTCTTTCCTTCCTTCCTTCCTTCCTTTCCTTCTTTATTTTCTTTCCTTCCTTTTCTGCTTTACTTTCTTACTTCCTTTCTTCTTTCATCCCTTCCTTCCTTTCTCTCTCTCTCTTTTTTTGGCAAGATAATTGGGGTTAAGTTGCATGCCCAGAGTCACATAGCTAATAAGTGGTAAATGAGGTCGGATTTGAACTCAAACCTTTTGACTCTAGGCTAGCACTCCACCCACTGTGCCATCTTGCTGCCCCCCTCCAAAGTATTTTCTTGGCATCTGTTTCTACTTCAGATTTTAATTGAGATAAAAATCTAAGAGAGCTGGTGATATACTGCAGTGAATAGAATGTTGACTTTGAAGCCAGAAAGACAGGGACCTTATCTTGGACATTTAAGCGCTGGGTCACCCTAGGCAGGTCCTATCTTATAGGACTGAGTTCCTCATGTATAAGATAGGGACAGGGTCTGGAGCTATAAGCAGCTAGCTGTCATATGACCTAAAGTTGGGAAGACCTCCACTCTAACCTCAGATATTCTAGATGAGTGACCCTGTTATTTAAATGTAGTTTCCCCAGCTATAATGCAGGGATATTAGTAGTTCAAAACAGGCCTCAGAGACCTACTAGCTGTGTGACTCTAAAAAAAAGTCTTGTTTGCCTCAGTTTCCTCATCTGTAAAATGAGTCAGAGAAGGAAAGGGCAAACCCTTCCAGTATCTCTGCCAAGAAAACCCCAAATGAGCAACAACTAAAATGACTGAACAATAAATAGCTCCTACCTCCTAGAGCTGTTGTGAGGACCAAATAAATAATTGTAAAGAGCTTAGCCCAGTCCTGGCACATAGTAAACTCTATATAAATATTAGCTATTATTATTCAAGAGGTTATGAAAAAAGGTTACACTCAGGGTTATCAAAGCATTATATTTAAAAGTCAGGACTTGAACTCAGGTCTTATTGATTTCAAGACTGATTTGCTATCCATTATGAATCTCCTTCACTGGATTATTGTGGAGATGAAAGAAGATAATGCATGTAAAATGACTTGCAATCCATAAAATATCACAGAAGTATGAATTAGTACTATTGCTCCAAGGAAGGTATTTATTTTCAACCAATCAATCAATAATACATATTTATTAAGAATCTACTATGTTCCAGGCACTGAGCCAAGCCCTAGAGATACAAAAAGAGGTAAAACATAGTTTCTGGCCATAAGAAACTTGCAATCTAATGAGGAAAAACAACATGAAAAGAAATAGCTGCAAAACAAGCTTTATACAAGATAAATAAGAAGTGATTCATAGGGGGAAAGCAATGGATTTAAGAAGGTTTGGGAAAGGCTTCTTATAAAAGGTGGGATTTTGTTCAGGCCTTAAAGGAAATCCAAAAAAGAATTGAAAAATGAGTGAATGCCCATCATTCAGGGAATGGCTAAATAACTTATAGTATATAAAAGTAAAGGAATTTTATTGCTCTATAAGAAATGATGAAGATGCCGATTTCAGAAAAGCCTGGAAAGATTTACATAAACTAGGGGACAGCTAGGTGGCACAGTGGATAGAGCACCAGCCCTGCAGTCAGAAGGACCTGAGTTCAATTTTGACCCCAATACTTCCTAGCTGTGTGACCCTGGGCAAGTCACTTAACCCTAATTGTCTCAGAAAAAAAAAATTACATAAGCTGATGCTGAGTGAAGTGAGAAGAACCAGGAAAACATTGTATACACTAACAGCAACATTGTGTGATGATCAACTATGATAGGCTTAGTTCTTCTCAGCAATTCAATGATTCAAGGCAATTCCAATAAACTTTTAATAGAAAATGCCATCTGCAATCCATAAAGAGAACTATGGAAACTGGCTTTTCTTCTGCTCCCCCCCTTTATTGTGATTTCTTCCTTTTGTTTTGCTTTTTTCTCTCCCAACATGACTCATTTGGAATTATGTAAAAATAAATGTACCTATATAACCTAAAAAAATATTTTTTAAAGGAAGCCCTTGAACAAATAAGGGAAATCCTTGGAGGCATGAGGGACAGCCAGAGAAGATGCTCTGAGACAACAGATGGAGTGTTTGGATCATTGAACAACCAAGCTGCAGGTGTCCATGATTTGAAGAGTATGGACTGGAGGGGAGAGGAGGGAGTAAAGTATAAAAACACTGCAAAGTAGGAGGGACCTAGGTTATGTTAATGTCATCAGAGGACTTTGTATTTGCTCCTAGGGAAGAGATAAACAGACTTGTGCTTTATGAAAACCATTTTAGTGACTGAATGGAAAATGGATTGCAGTGAAGAGAGACTTAAGGCACACAGACCCACCAGTAGGCTATTGCAATGGTCAAGATGTGAGGTGATACACTTAACACCATATACCAAGATAAGATCAAAATAGGTCCAGGATTTAGGCCTAATGAATGAGATCATAAATAGATTAGAGGAACAGAGGATAGTCTACCTCTCAGACATGTGAAAGAGAAAAGAATTTATGACCAGAGGAGAACTAGAGATCATTATTGATCACAAAATAGAAGATTTTGATTACATCAAACTAAAAAGTTTCTGTACAAACAAAACTAATGCAAACAAGATTAGAAGGGAAGTAACAAATTGGGAAAATATTTTTACAGTTAAAGGTTCTGATAAAGGTCTCATTTCCAAAATATATAAAGAACTGACTCTAATTTATAAGTAATCAAACCATCTCCAATTGATAAATGGTCAAAGGAATTAACAGACAATTCTCAGATGATGAAATTGAAACTATATCCACTCATATGAAAGAGTGTTTCAAATCACTACTGATCAGAGAAATGCAAATTAAGACAACTCTGAGATATCATTACACACCTGTCAGATTGGCTAAGATGACAGGAACAAATAATGATGAATGTTGGAGGGGATGTGGGAAAACTGGGACACTGATCCATTGTTGGTGGAGTTGTGAAAGAATCCAACCACTCTGGAGAGCAATCTGGAATTATGCCCAAAAAGTTGTCAAACTGTGCATACCTTTGATCCAGCATTGCTGCTACTGGGCTTATATCCTAAAGAAATACTGAGGAGCGGAAAGGGACCTGTATGTGCCAAAATGTTTGTGGCAGCTCTTTGTGTAGTGGCTAGAAACTGGAAGATGAATGGATGTCCATCAATTGGAGAATAGTTGGGTAAATTATGGTATTTGAACGTTATAGAATATTATTGCTCTGTAAGAAATGACCAGCAGGATGAATTCAGAAAGGCCTGGAGAGAGTTACATGAACTGATGCTGAGTGAAATGAGCAGAACCAGAAGATCACTGTACACTTCAATGCTGTATGAAGATGTATTCTGATGGAAGTGGATATCTTCAATCTAGAGAAGATCCAACTCACTTCATGTAGATCAATGATGGACAGAAACAACTACATCCAGAGAAGGAACACTGGGAATCGAACATAAACTGTTTGCACTACTTTTTTTCTACCCAGGTTACTTATACCTTCAGAATCCAATTCTTACCGTGCAACAAGAAAATTGGATTTACACACATATATTGTATCTAGGTTATACTGTAACACATTTAATATGTATGGGATTGCCTGTCTAGGGGAGGGAGTAGAGGGAGGGAGGGGATAATTTGGAAAAAATGAATACAAGGGATAATGTTGTAAAAAAATTACTTATATATATGTACTGTCAAAAATTTATAATTATAAAATTAATTTTTAAAAAAGATGGGAGATGATGAAGGCTTGCATCAGAGTGGTAGAAGTGTCAGAGAAGAGATGGGGACATATTGGAGAGATAGAACAAAAATGAAATTGACAGGATTTGGCAAAAGATTGATTATATTAACCTGGTGAGTAATATAATATATTAAAAATATAATATAATAATATGGTGCGAGATAGTGAGGAATTCAAGATCAATCCTAGGTCATGAGCTTGAGGTACTTTGGTGTTGCCCCCTATATTTATAAGAAAGGTAGAAGAGGTTTAGAGGAAGAAAATGATTTCTGTTGTGGCCACTTGTAGTTAAAGATGTCTATTGGACATCCAGTGTGAAATGTCTAAAAGCCCTTAGTATACAATAGTCCAATCATCTATTCTACAAATGAGGAAACTGAGAGCAGGCTTAAGCAATTTGGCTTGGATTCAAGAGTTCTCCCCCAGGCCAGATTGGTTCTAGGACTGGTTTACAGCTAGAAGTTACCCTGGAGGTCTTCACATCAGACTGATCAGACTTCTTTTTTTGACAGTTTGCTTAAATAAGTAGTTGAGGGAACTAAGAAACCAGATTTTGGTGAAACTTGTGGTAAAACCTCTTCTGCTTTTCTTGTAGAGAAGCTGGAGAGATGTGGATCAGATGACAGTTTCAGAACCAGCTAGATGTCCTGGTGTGGATTAGTTGCTAATGGTTTGCTACCTACATGCCTACAGGGAAGTTAGCACAGGGATCTGTATCTATTGGGCTCCGTGCTGTTAAACTTGAATGACTTGAATAAAGGCTTACCCCTCAAATTTGAGGATGATCAAAACTGGGAGGTTCCCTAAAATGCTACATGATGAGAGTTGGAATGTAAAAGGATTTTGGCAAACTAGGGCATTGAGCTCAATTGATTGAGATGAAATTTAATAGGAATAAAGGCAAAGTCTCAGACATGGTACAAAATAGTCATCATTACAAGTACAAATCAAAGAGTTCTGGCTAGACTTAGTTTGCCTGAAAAATATCAGTATTTAGTGAACTACACATAACTCATCATGAATCAGCAGAATAACATTGAAAACAATCAGATTGTATTAATGGGAACATAACTTTTGAGAAGGGGAAGCAATCATCCCATTGCCATCCCAGAGGACTGTGGTCAGTCTTGGATACCACAGTTTAAGAAGAACATTGATAAAATGGGAACATGTCCAGAATCGATTGAAATAGCTGGGTGTGTTTAGCCAGGGGAAGAAAAGAAAGACTTAGGGGGACAAGACAGCCATCTTTGAGCAGGCTAATTTTGGTCTGGCCTTGGGACAAACTTACTAAAAATAATTAAGTGAAATGAAGTAATCCAAGAAGTGGTGGATTCTTTCTCCTTACAGGTCTTCAAGTTGGGTGACCACTTGTCAGGTGGGTAATAGTAGGGATTTCTCTCACATATGGATTGAACTACATGGTCAATGAATTCCTTGTTAATTCTTAAAGTCTGTAATTCATCTGATTTAGCTTCTTATTTTGCAAATGAGGAAACTGAGGTTCAGAGGGATAAGTAACTTGGCCAAGATGTAAGAGATCTCCCTGTTGGAGAGATCAATTCTAAGACTATTGAAGAAGATTTATCCCAACAGAATTAATAGTCCCTTGGGGGGAGGAGCAGGACACACACACAATTTTAGCATCTTTTGGTAGACAATGCTGTCCAAGTGGAAAGATGAAAGCATTCCCCAATGAGTTCATTAATTGAGTTATGCTATGTATATCTTTATAGATATCTTATACATATGTGTATATATCTATCTACAGTGTGTTTGTGTGTGTGCATATAAATATACATAGAGAGAGACACACACACAGATGGGGGGAGAGAGACAGAGAAAGAGAGAGACAGAGACACAGAGAGAGATACAGAGAGAGATGAGGAGAGAAAGAGACAGAGA
The DNA here is from genome assembly GCF_048593235.1 of Sminthopsis crassicaudata. Taxonomy (NCBI): domain Eukaryota; kingdom Metazoa; phylum Chordata; class Mammalia; order Dasyuromorphia; family Dasyuridae; genus Sminthopsis; species Sminthopsis crassicaudata. Next base: position 39,702,921 of record NC_133619.1, read on the forward strand.
AACAGAGAGAGAAAGAGAGAGAGACAGAGACACAGAGAGAGATGAGGAGAGAGAGAGAGAAACAGAAAGAGAAGCACAGAGAGAGAGAAACAGAGACAGAGACAGAGACACAGAGAGAGACACAGAGAGAAGTGAGGAGAGAAAGAGACAGAGATAGAGAGAAGCACAGAAAGAGAGAGAGAGAGAGAGAGAGAGAGAGAGAGAGAGAGAGAGAGAGAGAGAGAGAGAGAGAGAGAAGAGCAGTTTTTTTTTTTCTAGTTGATGTTCCAAAAGTAAGCATGGAATCCTGGGAAATGTGGTGAATTCAGAGTTAGGAGAGACTTTGAGAGTCTGATTCCTGTTGTAGACACTTACGAGCTATATAATCCTTGCATGTCATATATGTGTATCTATGTGTTAGTGGTGTATTATATGAATATATACATGCATATATGTACCATATAATACATATATTGTGCATTACTTCATTGAGAATCATATTTCTCATTCATAAAATGAGATTGATAATACGACCTGTCTCCCAAGTTTCTCTGAGGATCTAATAAGATTTATATTTATTTCCCTCCATTAGAATATAAGTCCTTGGAGGTAATAATTATTCCAATCTTTGAACTTCTACCCTCTGCACTTAACACTGTGCTGGGACTTAGTAGGTATTTGATAAACACTCGTTGATTGATTGACTAAATATGTTTAAAAGGCTTTGCAGTCCTTCCTAAACTACTGAGAGATCCTAACCTGTGATTCCAGAGGAGTGGGGAAGGAGGGGAGGTTGATTGGGAAAGCCATAGAAATGAGTGGACAGTGGGACCTGAAAGTAAACTAAAAGTTTATCCTCCATGACAGATGGGCCTTCCATCTTAGCCAGTGTAGGCTTTTTCACCTCTCAATGCACTCCCAAAACAAAGATGAGAATATTTACTTCTTAAATTTTAAAGAGACTTTTTTTCCAAGGCATTTTTCAATCCTCTTAGAAGCAAGTCCACTCTGGGCAATCCACCCAATTACTGAGAACGCTCAGGTGACCATTTTACCCTTCCTCAAAGGAAATTCAATTTGCAAGAAAACCAGCCACTGAGCCAGACCCGGCTAAGATAGACTGGAATTGGGTCTGTGCTAATTTAGGGACAGAAGTAGAATTTCTGTAATTGGTTCCTGATAGGGAGACAGGGAACTTCATCCAACTTCAAACAAAGCTCTTATCATTTCTCACACCCTAACTTCATACATATTTAAGGGATAGCCCCTTTGCCAGTTAAAGGAGCCAGCTCCTTGATATGTGTGTTTCTGGAAAAATAACTGAAAGGCTCCCTTGGACAGAAGCCTTCCACACAGGGAGGTAGCAGACTTGAAAACGCTCCTAATTTGGAACTAAGAAAATCTGAGTTCAAATTCTGCCTCAGACATTTGCCAGCTGTGTGGCTCTGGGCAAGTCAAGTAACAGCTCTGTGCCTCAATTTCCTAATCTGTTAAATAGGGGCCTTAATGTCCTTCCTCCAAACCCATGATCCTGTGCAATTAGGTAGTGTAGCAGATAGAGCACCCATCCTGGAGTCCAGAGGATTACCTCCCATTCATTCTGTATATAATTTTATATGTTCATCTTTTTTATATTTTTATATTCATATTTATATTTTTAATATGTCTCCATCTTTAGAATGTGACTTCCTGATGAACAGGAACCTTTCTTTGTATTCCCAGCACTTAGCACAGTGCCTGGCACACAGAAAGTGTCTAATCAGTGCTTCTTGATTGATGGATTGGTTGGTCTGTACAATGAGGCAGTCCCACACAGCTCTAAATTCTATGCCATCACATGAACTTTGGCTACTCATGCTTCCTGACGTGCTTTGTCAGGTACATGGAGTACTGGGCCCAAAATCAGGAGGATCTGTATTCAGATCTGACCTCAAATACTTAGAGCTTAGCACTGTGCTTTACACATAGTAGGCACTTCATGAATGCTTGCCTTCTTTCTTAATTGATAAAGTAGATTATGGTGAGCCTGACAAACAGTAGTCATTTAATAAATGTTGATAGACTGATACTTAGCTGTGCAACATTGGGCAACTCACTTTACCTCTCTGGGTCTATAAAAAGAGAGACGGGTCAAAAAACCCACAACGATAAAAGAAGAATGTTGGAAAATTATAAAGAACAATTTTGGCTCCAAACGAAAGACTAAGAAGACACCTTTCCCAGTTCTCATGGACAGGGAACATTGTACCTACATAACATCAGATTTTTTTCAGCATATTGCTTGGTTTTGTTCCATTTGGTGAGTTCCTACCCAGAACTTCCAATCGAGGAGGTACCTATATTGCAGTGCTCATTTCTAACCTGGCTCAGTCCCTCATTCACCCTGATACTTCTCAGTCCCTTCCCCACCAATAATTTCCCAGTTCTCTTTTATGTATCATCTTTCCTCGTTAGAATATAAACTCCTTGAGGTCAGGGACTCTTTCTTTTTGCTTATATTTGTATTCCTAATATTTAGAATAGTTCCTGGCACATAGTAAGTGCTTAATAAATGCTATGTGCAATTTTTATCTCTGGTTTTTCTGATTATTCTTTTTTCTTTTTCTTTTTTTTTTAATCCTTTAATTAAATTGATGGATTTTGGGGAAAGGTAGGAATGTCACCATTTCCCTTGTCTGGGTGAAGGAAGTCTGTGCTAAACCATGCAAGTGGGAAAGGGCCTGTCAAATAAGAGGGCTAGCATGAAGGCTGAAAGGAAGAGATCATGAAGAAAATTCTGTTGTCTCAGTATTTTTCCTCCCTACCACTAACACCAATCTTCCATTCTGACCTGTCTAGTCATTCAACTAAACTCACTCCTCTCTG